>NW_026652284.1:1622471-1714838 GCF_009828535.3 Hylobates moloch
CCTCCCCTCCCCTCCCCTCCCTTCTCCTCTTTTCCCATCCCTTCCCTTCCCTTCTCCTCCTTTCCCCTCCCCTCCTTTCCCTTCCCCTCACCTGTTTGTCTCTGCTGTGCTGGGGGCCAGGGCAGGGCCGGCCCCTCGCTCTGCTGAGTAAATGGGTGTGGGGGCCGGGCCTGTCTGGGGTCAGGGCAGCCAGGCAGGGTCTCCTGCAGGAGCAGGCATAGTCCCAGGGAGGAGGCAGCTGCCTAGGAAGGCAGTCAAGCAGATGGGGACCCCAGCTGCCCCAAGACCGGCCCGGGGCTGGTCCTCCCTGCATCTGGCCTCTGGGTGGGTGGTGGTGGCTTCCTTGTGACTTTATCCCTCCGACCGGGCAGGTGGTTTTGTGCAGTGTGTGCCTGGGAGGCGCACGGCAGTATGATCGGTCCCTGAGTGTCACGGCAGCATCAGAGGCCGGTTTGGCATCTGGAGTAGCTGCCACTGAGAGAGGCCCAGCCGCCAGGCAGCTGGGAGCACAGGTGTCGGCATCCCACTGGGAGCACGGGTGAGGTGCCTCCCTTCTCTGGGCAAAGTTTCCCCAGATGGTAGCGTAGACGCCGGGAACACAGTTGTACGGACCTCGTGAGGATCTAACACAGCAGTGTGTAAAACCACTCAGCGCCAAGTGTGTCCTTGGGGCACTCAGAGGCGGTTGTGAGTGGCGCAGATGTTATTGGCTTAGTTCTGACAGGGTGGCCCAGGGGTCTCCCCATGGCGTGGCATGGACGGTGGCAGCTCTTGTGGTCATCACTGCTATGGTCTGGAGTGGCCCTGGGCTGTGCATCCAGGTTGTGAATGTGGAGCTGAGCGGCTCCGAATCAGGATCTGGGTTGCTCGTTCAACTCACGAACTTCCCTAGATCCCTGAGTTTTCCTCTAGCCGAGGTCAGGGGCAGCCAAGGGAAGGGTCAGCCAGCTCATCCAGACCTTGCTCTGCAATGAATCTCCAGCCTGGGTTGCTATGAGGCACCCTGGGGAGGACTCAGGACGAGGCCCCTTGAGGCTGAACCTGAGATCTAGGAAACTCGAGGTGGGTCCTAACAGGGCTTGTCACTGAGTGTGGTCCTGGACACGGCCCTGTGGCATCTCGCCCATGGGCACCAGTCCCTGTGGAGCAAGGTCCACGCAGCCCTTTGTTCTGGACGGAGCTGACACTCAGGCCACAGACTCTGACTCCATTCTTCAGAGGCTTCATGGCCTCCACAGGAAGAGAGGCCTGGAGATACCAGGTTGTCTTGGGGCCACAGCTGGCCCTTGGCATGGCCAGGGAGCAGCAAAGCGGTTCGTTAGGACCAGGGCCGACCACCCCAGTGTCGGTGCTCAGAGGTTCTGGGTTCTGCCCTCTTGCTGTCATCCGGTGCAGGCCACATGGCCACCTGGAAAGGCCTGGGTCGTCGTCATATTCCGAGTGTGACCAAGAGTTCAGGGGCCCAGGTACCTTTCTGGGCCCCTCTCAGGGTCTTTGGGAAAGTCCAGAATGAGCTGGGCTGGTGGAGAATTCAGGAGGTGTGGCCAGTTCCCCTCTGTGCTATCAAAAGCAGGGGTCACTGGCGAGAGGGCTGGGTGGCTGGGCGATCAGCCTGAAGGCATTCCTTACCTCCTTGGACCCGGTGAGCCAGTGACCGGCGTAGGCTTTCAAACCTTTCAAACCACTTCTCCAAACGCAGGAGATGCTTCACTTAGAGACATATTTTTTAACTTAAAAAAAAATCTGGGAAAATGTGATCACGAGGTGAGCCCTGGGTCCAATACTGCCTGGGACAGAGCAGCCGTGGAGCCCCGTGTGTGTGCGTCCCTCAGCCCGTGTAACCCGGAAGGCATGCCTCACATCCAGCTGTGGAGCCCCGTGTTGTGTGCACCCCCAGCCCATGCACCCTGGAAGGCATACGTCGCACCCTGCTCCTGGTGGGGCCCGTGCCAGGTGGGCCCAGGCTCCTGGGGACAGTGGCCCAGGACTTGGGATGTTAGAAATAAATTTTGGGTGCCGCAAAAGAAATAGCACTTGACTATAAATTTAATTTTCTCAGCAAGGCAATTTTACCTCTATAGAAGGGTGCATCTTGCAGATGGAGCAATGGTGAGAGCACACCTGAATGAGGGAGGTGGAGGTCTCATTCTAACGCAGCCAGTCCCTACTGCTGTGTGGTTCCCCGTTGGCTAGGGTTGGACCACACAGTCTAAGCTAATTCCGATTGGCTGTTTTAAAGAGAGTAGGAGTATGAGCCGGAGTGGCAGGGTGAATAGTTCGACGGGAAGGATAGTTACAGAACAGGTGACTCAGGATGACTAAAAACAGAGCAGGTGACAAGGATGACTAAGGTCAGAGCAGGTGACCAGGGGTGACTAAGGACAGAGCAGGTGATAGAGGCTAGGAGGAGGTTGTTTACTGAAACTAGGGGCAAGGAGACGTGAAGAACAAGGAAGTTAAACTTTAGAATGAAGAACAAAGAATGGGGATATAAACATACAGATACATTGCTTCTTTGGAGAGGAGCTCAGAACTCATTATACTTAACAATTTACAGGCTAAAACCTTTGAAGAGGAATTTATTATATTCTACAGGAGTGGTACCGCTGGCTTGTGCCTTCTGCAGGGACAAGGAGTGGCTGTGGCCAGGAGGTATTCGGCAGCTGTGCTTCAGCCATGGCCCCAGCTCCAGCTCTTCAAGTTGCTGGCTTCTCTAAGCCTGTCCTGAACTGGCCTGGAGACTGCTGAGTTAATTCTGGAATCTGCACCGTGAAAGTGAAACCTGGACCGTGATATGAGGCTGGTGAGAGGGTGCCCTGCCGTCACCCCCGGCCTTGTGGAAAACTCATTCCAGTGGCCCCTGGTTCTCACTCAGGGACCTGGACCATGCTGTGAGGCTGGTGAGAGGGTGCCCTGCCGTCACCCCCGGCCTTGTGGAAAACTCATTCCAGTGGCCCCTGGTTCTCACTCAGGAACCAAATAGTGATGGGTTTTTTGTTTGTTTGTTTTTTGTTGTTTTGTTTTCGTTGTTTTTTTTTAGACGGAGTCTCGCTCTGTCGCCCAGGCTGGAGTGCAGTGGCGCGATCTCGGCTCACTGCGAACTCCACCTCTCGGGTTCACACCATTCTCCTGCCTCAGCCTCCCAAGTAGCTGGGACTACAGCCGCACACCACCACACTTGGCTAATTTTTTGTATTTTTAGTGGAGACGACGTTTCACTGTGTTAGCCAGGATGGTCTCGATCTCCTGACTTCGTGATCCGCCCGCCTCGGCCTCCCAAAGTGCTGGGATGACAGGCGTGAGCCCCCGCGCCGGGACCAGTAGTGATGTTTTTACCGCTCTGGGCCTAATCGCATGCACCGTTGTCTGTGCTGTGACTTTTCATCATTGTTGTCTGTGTTGTGACTTCTGTAGGAGATTCGTTGGAGAAGGAGCCACACAGCTGTGTGGGACCCGGCACTCCTTCATCACCATCATCTAGGGCCACAGACACCTCCTCTCACAAGTCGCTGGGATATGAAATTAGGGAATAAATGGGAATTTTCAGTGCGATGCAGCTGGCGCTAGGATCCTCCTCAGTGTGACATCTGAGACCTTTTCCCGGCTGAAGCCCTGTCATTCATTCATTCATTCATCCCATGCCAGGCTGGGTGGCTGCCAGAGGCACAATCCGGAACCGCCCCTTGCTAATGGGCGGACCAGTAAAAGCAAAGCAGGCTCACTGTGCAGACTGACGATTGACAGTTCCAGGGTGTGATGGACACAGGTGGCTGCCAGGAAGGAGCCCCCTCAGAAGCAGTGGGTGGGCAGGGCAGGGAAGGCCGTGGGGATGAGTGACTTCCAGATGAGGCTCACAGGACTGTGCCCGGAAGGAGGGGGCAGCAAGGACCCTGTGGGCAGCCGGGGGCACAGCACAGGCTGTGGCTGTAGGCGAGGGTGGTGCCCAGGCATTGACAGAGGGGAGCTCGCTGGATGGGGCAGCGTGGGGTGAGGGTTGGGGGAGGCCCCTCGGGAGCCCCTGGTCATGTTAGTTGCACATTTCATGACTCTTTAAGGAGTTAGTGAGGCCTGGGTGTGACCTATTTCCCGTTCCAATTAAACACGTCATTAGTCCATGTCGTGCTAAACCAGATCACTCGCAAGGAATGGAAAACCCTTGAAATACGTTTTTAAATTAATGAAAGTGAGATACCGACGCCTCTGTGGGAAAAGACCAGACTCCAGGGTCTGCACCCTCAGAGCAATGAGCTGCATCTGTTAGGGGTGACCTGAGGTCCCTGCTTTGAACCAGCTTATTGAAACCAGAAGTCATTTCTCGTCTTCTGTAAGAGCCTGCAGCCCCTGTCAGATGTCAGCCATTCCCCATGTCTTGCTGACACTGTCATTAGGATTCCTATGAGGGCCAGTGGGGAGACAGCTCAGTCTCAGCCCTGCTTCTGACCCCCCCACCACCCCCAAATGCATACTGCTGGCCTTTCCTGGGTTTAATTTTATCTTGCAGTGGTAGAGGTTGTTTTGCTAAAATTATTTCAAAATCTGCCTCGTGGAAAAACGCCCACGTCAGGGTGACCATCTGTGGCAACCGAGAATTCCTTGGAGGCAGCGTCTTCACCTCCCAGCTAAGCGGATGGCACAAGCTGCCAGCCAGACCTCTGTCTGTCCCTGCCCGGAGGCCCCAGCGGCCCCTTCCTCCCGGCACCTCCCTGATCTCTGGAGTCCAGGTTTTTTCCCAAGGTCCTGCCTTTGTATCTAAATGCTGTGTCCTCTCCCCAGACGATCTCCTCCAGGCACTGGCTCTCAGGGGCCATCTCCCCCTGGGCGATGATGTCTCTGATACAGGAACTTATGGGTAATTTGCAAGTTTGCACAGAAAGTGGAGGCCATCTGTTCCTCCTGGGGTGCGCGAGCGGGGCCTCGGGGAGCAGGTGCAGGGCAGGACACAGGAGGAACAGGCACGGCTGGTGGTGTGCAGTGAACAGCAGTGGTCCCACACCAGGTGGTGGCTCCCATGGGACTGTCGAGGCCGGCCCAGCCCTGAACAGGTGGGGTCTGCAGAGGCCTCGTGGGTTGGAGGAGACTTATTCAGAGGGAGTTTTGGTCTTGCTAGAAATTGCATGAGATGAAAGGTGACATTTTAATTCTATCATTGAGGCGTAATCTTTTCAACACACCCCCTGAGGTGTGAGGGAGGCTGTCCCTGTATGATGTGGTCCCCGCTCCTTCAGGCTGGGGCTCCTGGCCAGTTCATCTTTCGTCCTGTGTCTGACTTTCTCTATCATTTATAAAATGACTAAGACAATTTATTTTGTAAAAAAAAAAAAAAAAAAAAAAAAGGCGTTAAGATGATTCTACTTTGTAGAGGGATCCCGAGGGAGCGTCTCCTCTGGGACTGGCCCTGTCCCCCATCTTGTTTTCCCGCTAAACGACCTGTGAGTTCCCAACTCTTGATTTTAGTTCTGACAACTGGAGACTTTATTCCCATACCTTTTTAAAACTTTTTAAAAGGTTTAATTTCAAGGAGATACAATGATACAATTCCTTTTGTGTATTTGGTTACTAAACCTGTCTTGCATCTCAAATGTGATTTAAGAAATCTAACAAAATGCACTGGCCACGTCCTCTCAGTAGGGGGAGGCCAGCGGGCATCTCCCCTCCTCGCCCCTTCTCTGGTGGTCTCACTGATGTCCCCCGGCCCCCAGCCCTCCTTCCTTTCTTTCCCTTGACTTTGTCATCAGACTCCAGGGACGACCCCTGGTACGAGACATCCTGTTGCTGATTTACTTGGTCTCTCATTTGTTTCCGTGTTTGTTCCATTTCTTTCATTGATTCATTCACACTCAGCTGTGGAGACCATCAGCCAGTCTGCGTTTGGCCTGTCTGCCACTGGCTGCAGGGCCCGGGGCAAAGGTCCTCAAGTGCCCTGGACTTCAGTTCCCCTTCCTGGAGAATGAGAGTGGGAGAGCGCCTCCCCTGGGGGGACTTGTGAGGATGAAATGAGCCAGTGCATCCTGGATCTGGACCGTATCTGATACTTAGCAGGTACTTAGTAGCAGGTAGTGAGTGGACACACAGTGCTCCACAACAAAGATGTGTGATAGAGGCGTAGTGGATGCATAATCGAGATGCATAGTAGACACGCAAGGATACATGGCAGAGATACATGGTGGGTATATAGTGGATACAGCAGGTGTCATAGATTTATAACAGATACATAGCAGATATGTGATAGAAACCAGGGGTGCTAATGACAAGTCAGGAATGTCACAGAGGACTGTCTTCTGGGGGTCCTGGGGCCCTTTTCACGAGGAAGGATTGCAGGTGGGGCTTTGGAAAAATTGTCCAGTTTCCATCCCCTGTCTCCTTTCCCTGGTCACCACTCCCACCCAGTGGCAGGTGGAGAAGGTGACTTCCATATTGGGGGCCAGGATCAGGAGCAGTCACATGCCAGAGCGGGTGGGCAGCCCCTGGTGCCTGCCTGGCCCTGCCCCGACCTCCACACCAGTTCAGCCCTGTGTCCTGCCCAGGATGGATGGGTGGGTAATTTAATTTATTCGTTCATTCATTTCCAGGGTCTCGTGTGGGCTTTGTGGCCTAGTACACGTTTTTTATTGCGTTTTTTTTGGTTTTTGTTTTGTTTTGTTTTTGAGATGAAGTCTTGCTCTGCCGCCCAGGCTGGAGTGCAGTGGTGCAATCTCGGCTCACTGCAAGCTCTGTCTCCCAGGTTCACACCATTCTCCTGCCTCAGCCTCCCGAGTAGCTGGGAGTACAGGCAACCGCCACCACGTCCCGCTAATTTTTTGTATTTTTAGTAGAGATGGGGTTTCACCGTGTTAGCCAGGATGGTCTCGATCTCCTGACCTCATAATCTGCCCGCCTCGGCCTCCCAAAGTGCTGGGATTACAGGCATGAGCCACCGTGCTGGCACTCGTTTTTGTTTGTTTTACTTTGTTATGAGTAATGACAGATTTCTAGAAACTTCGTGTATTTTTTTCCCCACTTTATTTCAACTTTGTAGAAAAAGATCTAAAATGCAAGTCTCCTCCCCCCACCCCCAACTCTCCTGCGTCACGGATTGGTTCAGAACCAGGAGGCACAGGGCCCAGAAACCTAGGGGCCGGAGGGGCCTCACCCTTTGGACTCTGACTGTTTTTATATTTTGGCCCCTCCCCCTGGGGAGCGGGCCATGCCTCTCTCTCTCTGTCTGTCTCTCTCTCAAGAGACAGGGTCTTGCTCTGTCGCCCAGGCTGGAGTACAGTGGTACAATCACGGCTCACTGCAGCCAGGTTCAAGCAAGCCTCCCACCTCAGCCTCCCAACTAGCTGGGACTTCAGGCGCGCACCACCACACTTGGCTAATTTTTTATTTTTAGTAGAGTTGGGGGTCTTGATTTGTTACCCAGGCTGGTCTCGAATGCCCCAAGTGATTCTCCCACTTCGCCCTCCCAAAGTGCTGGGATTACAAGCGTGAGCCACCGCACCTGGCTAGACTGTGGGGTTTTTAGGGGGCAAGAATTGTACTCATATCTCTGTTTCCACCAGAGGGTCTTACTGATGGTTAGTGGACAAACAGCAGCTGATGTTCTCACCCGGCCTTGTTCTAAGAGGCCTCCAGAAAGCAAGTCGTAGCCCCAGTGACTGGGAAAGGCTTCCTGGGGAGAGCGGCCGACACAGCTGCCGCAGTAGTAAGGGTTTATTTATCATGACTGATTTATTTATTAGTTCAAGACACAGTTACACAGAGTGTGGGGTGTGCTGCCCGGTGCTAAGCAGCCGGATGGTTCATCAGCAGCCGGCACGTCCGGTGGCGCATGTGCCTCGGGAAGGCCTGGGAGGGGGATGCAGGTGCTCTGCAGGGAAAGCTGCCCCCATCCCAGCCCAAAGAAGCCCCCCAGGCTCCATCAGTCACATGGTCATGCACTTTTCCTCATCAGCACAAACCCTGCTTCCTTGAAGAGAAGCGTGAGGCTGGGCACGGTGGCACGTGTCTGTGGGCCCAGCTACAAGGGAGGATCGCTTGAGCCCACGAGGTCGAGGCTGCAGGGCTATGATTGCAACACTGCACTCCAGCCTGGGCAACAGAGAGAGAAAGAGAGAGAGAGAACTGTCTAGAAGGGAAAACAGGGATAGCAAAGTAGATGGAAGGAAGGGCCTCTGGGGCGGCGGGGTGAGTGCCGGCCGCTCCCCTCTCCACATGCTTCTGTGGTCTCTGGGGGCTGCACCTGAGGCAGCAGTGGGAGGAAAGGGGTGAAGGGCAGCGCGCCCCCATTTAAACACCTCCTGGCCTAGACACCAGCTGTTCACTTGTAATCACTGGTCACCCTGAAGAGATGGGATGGACTCCTGCCCAAAATTTGGCTCAGGTATCCACGCAGACGACAGCACCGCACACAGACAGGAGGGAGCTTCTCACCACATGATGGGGCTTTCTGGGGAGAGCAGGGGAGGGGGGTCTTCCGGGCTGGTCCAGAAAGGTGTTGAGCGCGCCAGTAAGGAGACTGCCTCGGTTTCCACGGTGGCTCTGGGGCAAGGTGGGGTGAGCAGGGGCTGGGGCTTGCAGGATTTGAACTTTCCCTAGGGCCAAAGGAAAGAGCCCAGGCCCTCATCACCTCATTGGGATGTGGGTGGGAGGGGAGCGGATCGTCTCAAACACCACCAGCAGTCGAACATCAAAAATGGGGTCCAGCTCTTGGTTGCGATTTCTTTGGCTGAAGCCTGGACTCCCAGCCCCACGGGCTGAGGGGAGGTTACAGCCGGTGGTTGGATAGATGCCAGTGCTTGCCCCAGAGCTGCGGGGGAAGAAGGCGGCCTGAACCTCAGGGCCTCTGTGTCCAGTTCAGGGGCCAGGACGGCAGCATCAGTCTGCGAGGGGTATGTGTTCTAGAGTGAGGGACAGACGGGATCCCCAGAGGCATCCAGTGGCACGAATGGTGGGAAGAGCCCTAAGAGGGGAGGCTGGGAGGGGATAATCCCAGGTGGCAGGGGATGGCCGTGATGAGGCCCTGGGGTGGAGCCCAGGCAGGGAGCATCCAGGGGAAGCCAGTGTGGGTGGGGACTGGGAGGAGAGAGGGAGGCTGGGCCTGCCCTGGCGAGGGGTGGTCAGAACATCGCTGGGCGCCGAACAGGCAGGACGCAGCAGGCTGGCCTTGGGGCTCACTGCTGCCCCCGGGGCCGAGCACAAAAGGGAGAGCTAGAGGGCGCTTCCTCGCGGGGTGTTGCGGCGTGAGCGGGGACTGGTGAATGTGTGCTGTCTTCAGAGAGAGAAGAGCAGTTTTCGGGGTGAGTAGCCTTTATTCTTCACACGTCATTACACAGCACCCAGGCCTTTTATTCAGGAGGGCGCGGCCGGCCTCACCCCGGCAGCCACCCTGGCTCATTGACCTTGATCTGTGACAGCTCCCCTGTGAGTTCAGACTTCTCAAGGACGCTTGCATAGCGAACATTGTTGAGAAGAGTAACCCCTTATCACAGCACACGTCTGTCGTGCCACGAAGCAATTTCCCATCCCTGTGGCTTTGAAGGCATAAGTCACTGCGTCATGGCCATGCTGTTCCTTCCAAACCTGCTCGTCAGGAGACAGCTCTTGCGCTCTGTACCAGCACTGCAGCCCAGCAGGTGACCCCAGCAGCTGGTTTGTCCCTGCCCCAGGGGTGAGGGCCTGCAGGGTGTTTGTAGACGCAACTCTTGAAAGGCCCTGAGGATGGGGCTTGGTCATGAGGGTGCCCGGGGCCCATCCGGAGTAGAAGTAAGTGCACTAGGCATTTGGCTAAGGGTCACGTTAGGCCTTATTTATTTAT
This sequence comes from Hylobates moloch, assembly GCF_009828535.3. Classification (NCBI taxonomy): domain Eukaryota; kingdom Metazoa; phylum Chordata; class Mammalia; order Primates; family Hylobatidae; genus Hylobates; species Hylobates moloch. The sequence goes on from NW_026652284.1 coordinate 1,632,265, forward strand.
TTATTTATTTTTTGAGACAGTCTCACTCTTTTGCCCAGGCTGGAGTGCAGTGGTGTGATCTCAGCTCACTGCAACCTTCGCCTCCCGGGTTCAAGCGATTCTCTTGCCTCGGCCTCCCAAGTAGCTGGGATTACAGGCGCCTTTCACCACACGCAGCTAATTTTTGTATTTTTAGTAGAGACAGGGTTTCACCGTGTTAGCCAGGATGGTCTCGATCTCCTGACCTGGTAATCTGCCCGCCTCGGCCTCCCAGAGTGCTGGGATTACAGGCGTGAGCTGCCACTCCTGGCCAGGTCTTTTTTCAAATAAATGTCTAAGCAAAATGAATTTGGGGTGAAGTAGCCACAGAGCTGTCAGGAGGCGCAGGGTGGCTGTGTGCCCCTGGGAACTGCTGTGGGTGATGACCAGGTGATGCCGGGAAGGTCACTTCAGACACATAGTTGTCATCGTCCGATGAGAATTATTCTCAGATCTCGGGTGGGAGGGGCTGCCCACCAGGCCTGGATGAGGCCCCACACCCCACACACACACGCTGGGCCCACGAGAGGCACCCCCTGAGGATAAGGGGGCTCCTGCGTTTGTGCTCTGTGTGGGAGGCGCCACCTCATTTGCATGTGGCCCTTCCACGTCTCCTGGCCATGCTAGACAGGTCCTCAGGATTGTTGGGAGATGAGGGCCTCGCCCAGGACTTCGATGAGGTGTCCCCCCAGCCCCTTGTGGCTGATGGAGCAGCCTGACATCTCGTGGACACAAAGCCCCCTAGAGCCAGGGAAGGACAGGGCCGGACCCAGAGCCAGGGAAGGACAGGGCCGGACCCAGAGCCAGGGAAGGGAGGTGGAGCTCCAGCCAAGGCATCCAAACATCAAAAGGCAGAACTGAGCTGCTTGGTATTTGAAAAGTTTTTATTAGGAAAAATGCCAAACCGACAGAAGTAGAGAGAATTACATAGTGAAGCCTCGTGCACACCCTACCTGGCTCCTGGCAACCTGCACCCCAGCCGATACCTGTGACTCTCAGCAAGCCCCTCCAGTGGGCGAGGACCTCCACGCATGTCACCAGGCCAGGTGACTCTTCAGCAAGCCCCTCCAGTGGGCGAGGACCTCCACGCGTGTCACCAGTCTAGGTGACTCTTCAGCAAGCCCCTCCGGTGGGCGAGGACCTCTGCGCGTATCTCCAGGCCAAAACAGAAGAAAACGTTAGCACAAGAGTCACTTGACTTCACCAAACACAGCCAGGATTGCAGTTTCTCTGGCTCAGCTGTCTCAATTGTTTAAGAAAGTTCATGCTTTTGAGATCAAAGTTAAAAGAAAGCCTGTGCCTCGCAGGGCCTGCTCTGCCTCCCCCATGTTTCCTCGGGGTTTGAGTCTGTGACCGGGGCACAGAGCACTGTGGTGCGCAGGTCTCTGTCTCGTGATTTGTGTTAACAGTGAGTGCTGCCTACACCAACAGCTGGCTGCCTTCCGTGGCCGTGTGGGCTCCTGTGCGGAGGCCACCCCTTTCCCTGGCCAAGCAACACTGAGACGGGATTGTGTCCTCCCTCTCCTGAGGCAGGTCCTGTTCCAGACCTGCGTTTTTCCCGAACGTCAGGTGTCCTGAGACCCCTCTGTGGATGCGTCTCTCTCCTTCCATGGCCGCACACACTCCCGTGTAGTGCGTGTAGGGGCTCTGTTCCATCTTTTTCAACTATAGACAGAGCTGCGGTGGGAAGCCTTGTGCAGATACCTCCCACTTTACTTTTGTGCTGGGGCCTTTTTGGGATCAGTTCCTAGAAGTAGGGGGCTGGGTGAAAGGCTGATCACCCTCAGACACTGAACCCCTGGAGGAAACACAGGGAGGGCGAGCCCTGCGAGGTGCAGGCCTTCTTTTAACACTGACCTTCAGTTCTCGGGACTGCTGAAATCCCCTCCACCCGGACTGTGCCTCTCGTCCGGCCCCTCGGCAGTGTCAAGGGAGCCCCCAACACCCCAGCAGTGTCCAGGGATTCCCCCCAGGGCAGTGTCGGCAGCCCCCCAACCCCGGCAGTGTCAGGGGAGCCTGCCTCCCTAGGGTGCTGCCAGCCTTAGGCCTGGGCCAGTTGGGGTGGTTGGATGCCTGTTCTGGGGATAGAGAAGTCAGGTAGCCCAGGGCCCACACTCTCAATAGACCTTCAGAGAAAAGGCATCGAGGTAAATGCTGCACTCGAGTCCCTGTGTGATCCCTGGGTGGGGCCATGATCCTCCTGGGCGCTGGTGCAAGTGCGTGGTGAGGCCGTCCTCGCCTGCGGAACCCAGGCCTCTTCGCCTCTGCTCGCTCACCTATTCTCTTCACCTCCTCCAGGAAGCCTACCTAGCCCTCTCCAGGCTGATGGGCGTGGCCCCTTGTCCCTGCAGCCATGCATTGACCTCCGTGGCTCCTGGAGGCCAGGCCACGTACTCATCCCCTCTGGGTGAGTGAGAGGCACAGCCTGGGTGCGTGGGGCCGTGGTGGCTCCGAGGCGCCACCGCTGTGTCCTCTCATGAGTGGGTGCCGTCGGGTCTGTCCTGGGCTGGCTGTGAGGAGGAGGTTGGCCTCGCGCGGCCGTGTGCATGACAGTGGAGACATCGCCAGCCTCCTGCTTGCACAGCCGACGGCAGCCCCTCTCTCTCCAGCCATGTCCCCAGGACTCTTGAGTAGTTGGCCTGGTGGCCGCGAGAGAAGCAGGCCCCGAGTCCCCAGGGCTGTGAGGGAGGCTGTCTGATGTGCCCCTTGGTCACCACCCCCTGCCTGCCTGTCTTGCCTGGGCAGGTGGAGGTGGATGAACTTTCTGCGGCTGCTGTAACAGCGGCCGCCACTGGGGGGCTTAAAGCAACACGCATTTGTTAACTCAGCGGTCTGGAGGGTGCAAGTCCAGATGGATCTCACTGGGCTAAGTCAAGGCGCCAGCAGAGCGGGTTCTTTCTAGAGGCTCCAGGGAGACTCCGTTTCCCGCCTTCTCCAGCGTCTGAAGCCGCCTGCCCCTTGGCGCAGCTCTGAGTCACCCCAACCTCTGCCTCCGTCTCAGGTCACCACCTCTGACACAGCTGCCCCCCGTCCCTCTCGTGAGGACCCCACAATGACGTGGTCCCACCCAGATCATCGAGGAACATCTCCCCATCCCCACGTCCTTCACTTCATCGTCTGCAAAGTCCCGTATGCCATGGAAGGTGACACAGTCTTGGGTCCCGGGACTTGGACGTGGGGCTGTCTGGGTTTTGCACAGCTGACCATGGGTGCTTCCGGATGCTTGGCATTGGAGGTTTCTGTCCTCTGCTGGAAGGATTCCTGGAGTGAGGGCAGCAGAGGGCACCCAGATGGAGGCACTGCCGGACGCACAGGGGCGATGGTCGGGGGGCGCCTGGGAGCCACCTTCCGCTATCTCTAGGGGGTGACCCTTGATCTTGGTGGCCTCAGTTTTCTCATCTTAAAGTGGTGCACACGATACCTGCTCCGTCCTCCTCACTGAATTGTCCTGAGATAGGTGTGGTCGTGAATAGTAAACATGCGGATTACAACCCTAGACAGAGCTCCATTGGACGGTTGAGCAGATGCAGCCAGGTGTGGGTCCGGCTGTGGGCTGAGGGGGTCACACGGGTCCGAGTGGCTACAGCGAGAGTCCATAGGACACGGAGAGCCCTGGCCATGGTGAGGACACGGGGTTGTGGCAGCTCACGCCCACTGCAGTGTCTGGAAGGCGGTGCTGGGTCCACCCCATTTACGGGGTCGGGCTCTCATTCTCCGCATTTTACGGCCCAGCCTGTGGAGGCAGGTGAGGTCCAGGCCATGGACCTGTGGGCCGTGCCACGTCACTCAGATTTTGTGGTGTCGGTGGTGGGAGCTGCCGGGGAAAGCCGTCATCCTGGGGCCAGGCGAGAGAGGGCCAGGGCAGTGGGGTGGACTCCAGAAATGTCCAGTAGCAGAATTGCCAGACTTGGCCGTTGGCTGGGGTGTTGAGGGAGACGTTTCCAGGGACGTCCAGGGTCTCCCAGGCTGGGCAAGCGGAGGAGCCGGCCAGCACGGGCCATTTCATCGGGGCCCTCCCTGGGGGCAGCCAAGGACTTAAAACCAATGGGTCCCAACAAAGAGGATCCCAGAGGCGAGAAACAGAATGACCAGGGCTGAATCTGGCTCCAGCTGGGGCCCCGGGCATGATGAGAGCGGGCAGGACCTTTCTTCCCTCTCTGCAGCTCTGGCACTGGCTTCCTTCACTCAGGCTTCATCCTCGGTCAGGGGGCTCCTGGTCCCGTGGCAGCCCCGTGGCTCCTGGGTCACAGCTTCATGGGGGACACAGAGACTCCTCTGGTACCAAGGTCCCCCAAGTCCCCGGAGTACCTTGAGTCCATTGGGCCCTCGACACCCTTGGGTCACTTGTCCACCCTCACACCATCGCTGCCCCAGGGAATGGGGGGTTTGGATCGGCCTCGGTGACCGTGGGCCTCTGCCTGAAACCCTATGAGTGTGGGTGGGGCGGGCTGGGTCCTGAGGGAGCTGGGAGCAGCGGAGTGAACGGGGCTGGGGTGGGGCTGGTGACAGTGGAGTCCCTGTGGGGGGCAGGGCTGGTGGACAGTAGAGTCCCTGTAGTGGCTGGTGACAGTGGACTCTCTGCGGGGCCAGGGTGGGCCTGGTGGACGGTGTGGTCCTTGAGGGACCGGGCCGGAAGGTAAGGGACTGGAAGCTCACACACGGTCCCCGCGGCCTTCCCCTCAGGTACAAGGCCTGCCATCCTGAGCTCCCCACCCTACCCCGTGCCCGCCCAGGCCAGTTCACACGGCATGGCACAGCAAGGGCTCAGAGTGGAAGGCAGGAGGAAAGTCAGGCCTGCTGTACCCGTGGGTGTTGGTGGCAGGGAAGGCGAGGAGGAGCCGAAGTGGGTGCTGGGAGCTGTGCGGCTGGCTGTGCGTGTTGGGCCTAACTCGGGCTTAGCTGAGGTTACTGAGCCTTCAGGAGGGTGCTGTGGGAAAAGAAGAGGCAGAGAAGGTGTCTTTGGACCACTTAGGGGACGGGGAGGGAACCCCACGGCAACCGTGAAGGTCTGGGGCACAGCCGGGGGGTCCCAGGTTGACAGGGACAGGTAGGGGGGTGCAACACGGAGGCCTGGGGCTGAGCCTCCGAGAAGTGATGGGCAGGATGAGGGGGCCAGAGGGGATCACGCAATGAGGGGTACACCTTGGTGGTCTGGGTGTCACTGGAGAAGCTGGTTGTCAGGACTCAGAGGCGGACAGGGAAGGGCTGGGGTTAGGGAAGAGTGTGTGGCGGGAGTAGGAAGGGAGCCTGGGCCTCTTTCCTGACCGGGGGGACACTGGTTGCCGGGTCCCCTGGCATTGGGAGCTGTCCCCTGCCTGCTGCGCCACGCCTGCCATTGTTGGAGTTCTCCGGTCTGGGCTGGTCTGGATGAGGAACTGGCGGGGCTGCTGCTGGCCTGGACTCAGGACCCTCACCATCCAGCCCACACCCTCAACTCCCCGCCAGCTAGACCCTCTGTCCTGGTGCGGACAGCACCCACATCCTGGCTCCACCCTTGTTTCTTGCCCTTTGACCTACAGCCTCAGGACGTGCAGGAGGTAGGTAGGCACCTGTGGGTCTGGCCTCCTGACCGACCGTCCATGCACCCACCACCAGGCTTCTGGATGTTCACCCATGTGGGAGAGACGGGTGTTGGGGAAGGGACCACAGCTTCCTTTCAGAAGACCCAGGAAGGGCAGTGCCGTGTGCCAGCCTCCTAGTTGGCGCCTTCCTTTCACCTTAGTCGTCTTTGAGGCAGTGTTCCCTCGGGACAAGTCATTTTCATGAATCTGCTGTAGAACATCTCCCAGAGTCCAAGTGTTTCCCAAACTGAGTGAAAATCGCTGCAGAATGTGGTTTCCATCAGCGCTTTTCCCTTTTCCTTCCTTCGCCGCTGCCTGGGTTACAGGGTACGGGTTCCAGGAATCCGCCTGGGGGCAAAAAACAGGCTTTGCTTTGAATCCCCTAAATTGCTCATAAAACACAGTGTTTGAGGTTTATGTGTAGGCATGATCCTTACGTGGGTTAAGCTAAGGCCCCTGCCCCAGTGACACAGAAGCCTCAAATGGCACAGCACACCTTCTGCTTGAAGCAGCTGGCGAGGCGGCCCGTGAACCTCTGCCGTGGTCCATTGCAATGAGGATGAACGAGCCTTGGGTGCAGGGTCAGCCTGGACCCCCTGCTCCGTGAACACCAGCCAGCTGCATGCTGAGGCCCCCCCTCAGTCCAACCCAGAGCCCCCTGCTGAGGTCCCGGCATAGGGGACTATGGGGTGCAGCCGCCACTTGGATCGGAGGTGAATGGGACCCCACACATTTCCTCCTCCCTCGCTGGATGCCTGTAATCATCACAGTACTCAAAAAAGGAAGAAAAAGGTCCTTGAAACTTGCTGGAGTTGCAGTTCCTTTTTTTTTGTTTGGTTGGTTGGTTAGTTGGTTTTCTTTTTTTTGAGACAGAGTCTCGCTCTTGTCGCCCAGGCTGGAGTGCAGTGGCGTGATCTCGGCTCACTGCAACCTCCACCTGCCGGGTTCAAGGGATTCTCCTGCCTCAGCCTCCCAAATTGCTGGGACTACAGGAGCTCGCTACCATGCCTGGCTATTTTTTTTTTTTTTTTTTTTGTATATTTGGTAGAGACCGGGTTTCACCACGCTGGCCAGGCTGGTCTCGAACTCCTGACCTCAGGCGATCCGCCTGCCTCGGCCTCCCAAAGTGCTGGGATTACAGGCGTGAGCCACCGCGCCCGGCCCCGTTTTCTTTACGTTTGTGACTTAGAGTCATCAGTGAAGGAAAGACAGTGGCTTGGCTAGGGCCCGCCCACTGCTGGCCAAGGCTGGCCGGGTCACCCGGATGCCTGCCCCTCCTGCTCTGGAGCCAGGCGCTGCCTGAGGGGCTGCAACCCCAGCCTGGGCCCAGCGGATCCCTCCAGGGTCTCAGTTCTGACTAGCGAGTACCTCGATTCATGAGTATGTTTTTTAATGTAAGGTTTTAACGTAAGGTTTAAAAAGGCAGCCACCCCGTTTCCTCCCCCTAGTCCCGCATTCAGCAGTGATTTGTGGTGACTGTGACGTTCTCTTCGGTGGGCTGCCTGTGGATCACCAAGTATGTGCTCCTGCTGCTTCTACCTGATATCTCCCCATCTTGGGCTTTGAGGGGGGCTCATCCGGGGCATTCATGTTCTCTGCCCGAGTTTGCTCCTGACCCAGGGCAGGTGGAAGCCAGCAGGTGAGGACCAGGGTGTCAGCCAGGAGCTCGGAAGAGGCACGGAGGCAGCATCCGATGGCCTCTTCGTCAGAGGCGACCAGGGCCTCGAGGGAGCTGGGATGGACTTCTCTCATCCTGACATCCTGGAAGGGGGTGCAACCTGCCGGTCTGTGTCCCAGTTGAGTTGGCAACATTTTTTGTCTTTTTTCGTGATGCACGAAGTAGTGGTATTTCTGAGAGCCGATGGCAGCTAGCTGCAGGGGAGAATGCTGGGGGGTGGGCGAGAGTTGGGGCACAGAGGACTCATGGCGCAGAGGCTGTGATCCAGTCCTTGTGGGGGTGACTCCAGGGATGGCAGGTGGGTGGTGTGGCCAAGGAGCAGGGAGGTCAAGGCATTGGTGTTGGGGCAGGGAGAAGGGACCCCAGTGCCCATGCGTTTGAGGGAGGGGAGATGATGGTGTGGCAGTGTAGAGACGGTGGGGGCCCAGCCCACAGCATCCATGCCCTGGGGACTGGGTGCCACCGGTCAAGGGCTCCACGGGGCTGGCTCTGGGGGAGGGAGAGCGGGCGCCATGTTGTGTGTGTGGTGTGTGTGGCACATGGGTGAGGGTATGACCAGGTGCGTTAAGTTTGTGGAAGTGTTCGGAATGCTCAGGAGATAAAAACAGCAGAGGGCTGTGTGCCCCACCCCAGCCTTTCTCGAGGAGGACGCTCCGTCATGGCCTGGGAGGACGTGGAAGGAGGGGCCCCGGGTGCAGGGCAGGTTCGTCTTGTGTGTTGAGGAGGTGCTCTCCAGGGATCTGTGTTAATACAGGTAGCCCAAGCACAGTGTCCAGTTAGGGAAGGAACATTTGAAACAGAAGAGATCACTTATTTTGTTGGAGTATGGTGGACATTAATTCTTTCTTAGAAGAGGTTTTATTTGAAACAATTCACAAAAATAATCGAACAGCAGGTTGACTTTGGAGTTCAGCTCACGAAAGTTAAGCTTATAGAGCAAATAAAATAAGCCAAAGAAAAAGATAAGATGACTGGGCGCGGTGGCTCACACCTGTAATCCCAGCACTTTGGGAGGCCGAGGCGGGTAGATCACGAGGTCAGGAGTTTGAGACCATCCTGGCTAACACGGTGAAATCCAGTCTCTACTAAAAATACAAAAATTAGCCAGGTGTGGTGGTGGACACCTGTAGTCCCAGCTGCTCGGGAGGCTGAAGCAGGAGAATTGCTTGAACCCGGGAGGTGGAGGTTGCAGTGAGCCGAGATTGCGCCACTGCACTCCAGCCTGGGTGACAGAGTGAGACTCCGTCTCAAAAAAAAAAGAAAAAGTAAAAGCTAAGATGCAGCAGGTGGAGCCGCCTGCTGTTGGGGTTTCAGCTTTTCTTTATGGAAAGAATGTTACGGTCTGGGTGCCTCCATTCTCTGATTTCTTTTTCTTTCTTTTTAAATTTGAAACAAAACTCCCTAAAACATGAAATCTGGAGCGTTCAACTCCACGAGTTTTTCAAAGCAAACTGCACCGCGTCACATAGCTGATCCGTGTGTAGCTTGTCCCCTGGGCGCACGGCCACCCCTACACCCCAAGGTGACCCCAGGCGTAACCTGCCCGTCCCCGGCCTTGGTGCCTGCAGATAGTTTTGCTTGTTTTGAGCTTTTGTCTTGGGATCCGGGGCCATCCACCCTGGGTGTGGCCGCTCAGTTGGGCCCCTGTGTGGGGCTTTCCCATGGCGTGGGGTGCGGTTCTGCCGTGTCCGTCCCCACCGCCATTTGCTCTGCTGGCTGAATTCTCCACGTCTTATGTATCCACCCTCATCTTGCGAGGCACCGGGATCCCGGCTTTTGGCCACAGACATCCGAGCGCCTTCTGTTGCCCGTGGCGCGTCCTTCATGTGGGCACACCCGGGAGTGGAGTTTCCAGGAAACAGACGTTTCCCTCGCGTGGCTGCACCAGGTCGCACTCTGCACTGTGTTTCTGCCTCCAGTTATATGGGGTTTTCTGCACCCACAGCCACTCTGGCGCCAGCTGGGTGTCCCGTGTTTCCATTCAGCTCTGACATCAACTACCTGATGTCAGCGCAGACCCCGCAGATGAAGGGCTCATTCCCACAAGCCTGCCCGTACTTGAGAGCCAGCTGCAAGTGCCAGGTGACAACCTGGATTCTGATCAACTGGCTGTGAATCGGGGGTGTCCGTGACCCCTTCCTGAGGCTCGGGTGGGCTAGAATAGCTCCCAGAACTCAGGAAAACACTTTGCTTAGTGTACCCATTTATTAGAAAGGACAGCCACATGGAGGAGCTGCCCGGGCGGCTGAGGTATGGGGGGGTGCAGAGCTTCCGTGCCCTCTCCTGGCACACCACCCTCCAGCACCTTGGTGTATTCACCACCTCAGACACTCTCCAAACCACATCATTGAGGGCTTTTTGTGGAGGCTTCATGACAGGCACAGTTGATTAAACAGCTGGCCACTGCTGATTAACTCAGTCTCTCCTGTCTCCTCTCTGGACTGTGGGCTGTGGGACCGAAAGTTCCAACCCGCTAGGCATTCCTTGGTCCTGCTGAAGACCAGCCGCATCCTGGAGCTGTCTGGGGGCTCCTGGCTCCCTGTCATCTCATTAGCATGCAAAAAGATGCTCTTACCACACTCCAGGATTCCTAGGGTCAGAGGGGCTGCGCACCAGGAAACTGAGACAAAGGCTGAATCTGTGTTGATGGCACAGTCGCTCTGGGTCGTGTGGGAATTCCTGATCCACCTCCTTCCAGCACATGGACTGTCAGAGCCCTGGGTTGTCGCCAGCAGAGCAGATCTGAAAGGCATTAGGCTGTGGCCTCGTGACAGCTGAGGTGAGCTGCTTCTCCGAGGCTCCTGGGTTATTGGGGACCCTCCTTTTAAAGGTGCCTGTTCCAGTCTTTTGCCCCATTTCAAAATTGGGCTGCCGAAGAGCAATGTCATTGGGGGGTCCATCTTTTTTGTTGGTTCATGGGGGCTGTATGTGTTTTAGAGACAAGTGCTTTGATTTTTTGTGTTGCAAACAGCTTCTGTCACTCCGCGGCTCGCCTTCCATTCCATGGATGGTGTCTTCTGATGAACAGAAAGTAAAAGCTTACTTTATAATTAGGGCTTTTGCATCCTGGCTGTGTGTGGGGCCTCTTTCTGGACTGATCTGTCCCCTTCGTTTTTTGCCCCCATGTTGTACTGTCTGATTTCTTCTGCTTTATAATCACCATTGGTAACTTGTGTTACGAGTCTCCAATTTGGGGTTTTTAGTTTTCAGGGTTATCTTGGTTGTTGGCTTTTTACATTTCCATACACATGGCTTGTTAATAAGCCATTTACAGTTGGCTTATTTATTTTCAAAAGCTCAATAAGACATTTGGATTGCATTTGGATTTATCATCAGTATTGGAGATTCGCGTCTTTACAATACTGAGGTTTCTAATCTGTGAACATATCTTTAGGCCTTTGGGGTTTTTTTTGGCTGGGTAGTGGGGGGTGCGGACAGGAGCTCACTCTTGCCTGGGCTGGAGTGCAGTGGCGCGATCATGGCTCACTGCAGCCTTGACCTCCTGGGCTCAAGCAATCTTCCCACCTCAGCCTCCCAAGTAGCTGGGACTACAGGTGTGCTCCACCATGCCCAGCTATTTTGGCATTTTTTTTGTAGAGACAGGGTCTCCCTATGTTGCCCAGGCTGGTCTTGAACTCCTGGGCTCAAGTAATCCTTGTGCCTCAGCCTCCCAAAGTGCTGGGATTACAGGTGCGAGCCACCACGCCCAGCCTTAAATTCTTTCAATAATATTTTGTAGTCTTGTGTGTAGCGGTCATGCATATTTTTTGTTCAAATGATTCCCTGATATTTCAATGCTTATGCTATTTTAAGCCGTATTACTTTTACAGTTTGGTTTTTTATGTTTTTGTTTATAGCAATGTGTAAAGAAGTGTGATTAACTCGTTTGTCTTGGCCTCTCCTGTTCCCCGTAGTTTGTCTGTGGTTGCTCCAGAATCTCTCTGTGCGCCGCCATTTTGTCAGTGACCAGCTGTTTGTTTCTACCTTTCCTTCAGCTGTTCCCTTGTTACCTTGGCACTGTTGATCCTTCCAAAACAGTGTGGGACAGAAGTGGTGACAGCCACATCCTCTCGTGCCTGATTTCGGGGAAAAGCTTTAAGAATTCCGCCATTAAGGGTGCTGTTTGTGGAAATACTGTTTTTCCTTTGTAAATCCTCACCAACAAATTAAAGAGGTTCTATTTTATTCCTAGTTGAAAGTTGTTAATATGAATGGTGTTGCATTTTTTCAGCTGCTTTTTTCCATCATCTATTGACGTGACAGAACTTTTCTCCTTTATTCTGTTCATACGATGAATTCTACGGATTGGCTTTTAATGGTAGACCGATGGCATTCCTGTAGTGCGCCTCATTTGGTCGTGATGCGTTAGCCTTTTTATATTTTGCTTGATTCAGTTTGCTATTATTTTGTTTGTTGTTTTTGCAACTGTATTTATGAGAGAGATTAGCCTATTATTTCCTTCTTTTTTTTTTTTTTTTTGGAGTCTCACTCTGTCACCCAGGCTGGAGTGGAGTGCAGTGGCAGGATCTGGGCTCACTGCAACCTCCTCCTCCCTGGTTCAAGTGATTCTCCTGCCTGAGCCTCCTGAGTAGTTGGGATTACAGGTGTGTGCCACCATGCCCGGTTAATTTTTGTATTTTTAGTAGAGACAGGGTTTCACCATGTTGACCAGGCTGGTCTTGAACACCTGACCTTAGGTCACCCGCCCGCCTTGGCCTCCCAAAGTGCTGGGATTACAGGTGTGAGCCACCATGCCTGGCCGTATCTTCCTTTTGATTGATGCTTTTATCATCATGAAATTTTTTTTTTTTTTTTTTTTTTTTTTTTTCAGAGTCTTGCTCTGTCCCCCAGGCTGGAGTGCAGTGGCGCCATCTCTGCTCACTGCAAGCTCTGCCTCCCGGGTTCATGCCATTCTCCTGCCTCAGCCTCCCAAGTAGCTGGGACTACAGGCGACTGCCACCACGCCCAGCTAATTTTTGTATTTTTAGTGGAGATGGGGTTTCACCGTGTTAGCCAGGATGGTCTCGATCTCCTGACCTCGTGATCCGCCTGCTTCGGCCTCCCAAAGTGCTGAGATTACAGGCGTGAGCCACCGTACCCGCCAAATGTTGCTCTTTAGATGAAAAGTATTATTGTGATTAACATCTGATCTGTATGATGTTAGTGTGACCACACCAGCTCTGTGTGTGTGCGTGTGTGTGTGTGTGTGTGTGTGTGTGTTGTGTGTGTATGTGTGTGTGCGTGTGTGTGTGTGTGTATGAGAGAGAGAGATGAGGGGAGGGAGGGAAGGGGACTTAGTGTTTATATGCTCTATTTTTTCATCCTTTCACTTTCTTTTCTGTATATTTTGGAAATGACTCTTATAAGCAGAAATTAGTTATTTTTAATCTAGTCTGAAAATGACTGTGTTTTAAATGAAGGATTTAGTCCGTTTACATTTAATGTCACGCTGATGCGTTACATCGTAGCTCTGTCATCTTGCTGTTGGTCCTTGTTTGTCCTGTTTGTTCTTTCTTTTGTCCCTCTTGTCTTCTTTTGGTTTAATCAGATGTTTTTATTCTACTTTCCTCCCTTTTATTATTATAGCTTTGTTAAGTAATACTAAATGTTATTTTAATGGCTACCTTAGAAATTATGAGTCACGTCCTTGGAACGTAGCTTAAACTATTTTTACCATTTTCTTCAAAACCTTATAACAGTTTAATTCTTTTTCTTTCTTTCTTTTTTTTTTTTTTTTTTTGAGATGGAGTTTCACTCTTATTGCCCAGGCTAGAGTGCAAGAGCACTATTTTGGCTCACTGCAACCTCCACCTCCCGGGTTCAAGTGATTTGCCTGCCTCAGCTTCCTGAGTAGCTGGGATTACACGTGCCCACCACCATGCCCAACTATTTTTTGTATTTTTAGTAGAGGCAGGGTTTCACCATATTGGCCAGGTTGGTATCGAACTCCTGGCCTCAAGTGATCTGTCTGCCTTGGCCTCCCAAAGTGCTGGGATTACAGGTGTGAGCCACTGTGCCTGGCCTAATTATTATTCTTTCCTTATTGTTAGTTTGTGCTATTATTTTATCAGTCTTATGTGCTGTTATTATCATGCCTGTAAATTCTACATGTATTTCAGACCCACAAACCAAGTGTTGTCTTAGACAGTGGTCCTTCAGATTTACCCCCAGGTTACCCTTCTAGGCATTCTAGTCTTCCTGCAGGACAATGCTTACATGGAGACCGTCTTCCTTCTGCCTGAAGTAGTCCCTTTAGTATTCCTTTCAGCACAGACTTGTAATTAATTCTTTTTATTTTTTTCTTTTTTTTTTTGAGATGGATTTTCACTCTTGTTGCCCAGGCTGGAGTGCAATGGCATGATTTTGGCTCACTGCAACCTCTACCTCCTGGGTTCAAGTGATTCTCCTGGCTCAGCCTCCTGAGTAGCTGGGATTGCAGGTGTGCACCACCACGCCTGGTTGTTTTTTGTTTGTGTGGGAAATGTCTTTGGCATTCTTTCTGGAGGGTGTTCTCCACTCTATGTGGAGTTCTAGGCAGGTAGGGGGTTTCCCTCAACAGGTTTTTGTGTTGGCTTGGGGTGTTTGTCATTTCTGTGGTGAGGGCACCTTCCAGTCTCACTGCCACCCCTGAAAGGCAATGTCTCTGTTTTCTCTGACTCCTGTTAAAAATGTCTTCATCACAACAGCAGCCTTGTGAAGGAGAGAGGAATTGAGAATTTCTCTTAATTGAGGTTGGTAGAGCTTTTTGAATCAGGGACATGATACCTTTTGTCTCTTTTGGAAAATACCAGCCCTTGACTTTTTTTTTTCTTGTTTTCTTTTTCTTTTTTTTTTTTTTTTTTTTTTTTTTTTGAGATGGAGTCTCACTCTTGTTGCCCAGGCTGGAGTGCAATGGCACGATCTCGGCTCACTGCAGTCTCCACCTCCCCGGTTCAAGTGATTCTCCTGCCTCAGCCTCCCGAGTAGCTGGGATTACAGGCACTTGCCACCGTGACCTGCTAATTTTTTTGCATTTATAGTAGAGACAGGGTTTCGCCATGTTGACCAGGCTGGTCTGGAACTCCTGATCATACATCCACCTTGGCCTCCCAAAGTGCGGGGATTACAGGTGTGAGCCACCGTGCCCGGCCAGCCCTTGGCTTTTCAAATATCATCCTGTTCTCTCTCCCCTGGGACCCCCACACTTCACACCTGTATGTCTAATGTGCTCTTTTTTCTGGATTTCTTCTGCCTTGGTTTTTTCCCGCTTTGTGCTTCAATATGGATTTTTTTCTGCTGTTACCTCTTATTTCACTCAGTCTACTCTTAAATCTCCCCTTTAAATTATTAATTTCAATCACTTCATTTTTTACTTTTAGAATTTCCATTTTATTCTTTTTTTTTTTTTTTTCCCAGGATGGCAATGGCATGCTCTCTGTTCACTGCAACCTCCGCCTCCCAGGTTCAAGCAATATTCCTGCCTCAGCCTCCCAAGTAGCTGGGATTACAGACTCACACTACCACGCCTCGCTAATTTTTATGTTTTTATTAGAGACGGAGTTTTGCCACGTTGGCCAGGCTGGTCTCGAACTTCTGACCTTGGGTGATCCGCTTGCCTCAGCCTTCCGAAGTGTTGGGATTACAGGCGTGAGCCACTGCGCCTGGCATCCTAGTTCTCTCTTCTGGGGTGGGAATGTCTATTCTGTGTCCTTCTCACTTGAAAATACTGTCATTACATCCCAAGGGCCCCAGAACCCTTAACTCCTCCCAGTGTGGTGAGGGCAATCTCATTTGAACAAGGCTTGGGGGAGCCTGGAGGCCCATTCCTCCTGAGGCCAGGTTCTTCCCTGGCTGTGGGCCAGCATAACCGAACAAGGCGTACACTTCTGGAATGCTATGGACTGAGTGTGTGTCTCCCCAGAATCCATATGTTGAAGCCCTAACCCCCCAGCATGATGGTGTTTGGAGACGAAGCCTTTGACAGGTAGTTAGAGTCATGGCGGTAGTTAGTTAGGGTCATGGTGGTAGTTAGGATTATGGTGGTAGTTAGGATCATGGTGGTAGTTAAGGTCATGGTGGTAGTTAGGGTCATGGTAGTTAGGGTCACGGCAGTAGTTAGGGTTATAGCAGTAGTTAGGGCCATGGCTGTAGTTAGGATCATGTAGTTAAGGTCATGGTGGTAATTAGTTAGGGTCATGGTGGTAGTTAGGGTCACGGCAGTAGTTAGGGTCATGGTGGTAGTTAGGGTGATGGTTGTAGTTAGGGTCATGGTGGTAGTTAGGGTCACAGTGATAGGGTTATGGTGGTAGGGTCACGGCGATAGGGTCATGGTGGTAGTTAGGGTCATGGTGGTAGTTAGGGTCATGGTAGGTTAGGTAGTATTAGGTTATAGCCGTATTAGGCCATGGCTGTATTAGATCATGGAAGTTAGTTAGGGTCATGGTGGTAGTTAGGGTCACTGTTTTGGTTAGGGTCACGGTGGTAGTTAGGGTCATGGTGGTAGTTAGAGTCACGGGGTAGAACCCTTGTGGTGGGATTTTTGCCCTTTATAGGATGAGAGGATGAGACACGAGAGGTTGCGCTGCGCCCGTGCTCTCTGCACCACGTGAGAACATGGTGAGCATGCGGCCGCCAGCAAGCAAGGAGAGACCCCACCCTGCAGGTGCCATCATCCTGACTCCAGCCTCGGAAACATGAGAAAGTCAATGCCTGTCACTTAAGCCACCCAGTCTGTGGTATTTTGCTGTGGTGGCTGAGCCGACAGAGACAGTTCCGTAGGTCTTGATTGTCCTGGTGGCCCTGTACTCCAGTTTTTGTCTCCAGTGAGATGCCCGGCCCAGCTTTCTGTGTGGCCTCCGAAGGGTCAGCAGACGCCGTGCATGTGTAGGGCTTGGGTGGCGCATCTCTCTGGCAACACCTTCTCTTCTGACGCACTTGTCTGGTCTCGGATGCCTCCAGTGCGGTTTTTGCCTATTTTTCA
This sequence comes from Hylobates moloch, assembly GCF_009828535.3. NCBI lineage: Eukaryota > Metazoa > Chordata > Mammalia > Primates > Hylobatidae > Hylobates > Hylobates moloch. Next base: position 1,648,481 of record NW_026652284.1, read on the forward strand.
GCTTTCATCGATTGTTCGTGGGAAGAGGGTTAGACTCCTCGCGTGGCGTCCCTGGCCACATCCTCAGTGCCGCGTCCCCTTGCAGCTCAGTTCCTGGTTCTGAGTTATTCTGACTCAGCCGCACGTCCTCCCAAGGGCCTTGCCAGCCTGGCTCTGTGCCAGGTGCTGGGCAATCTCTGCCTCTAGCCTGGGCCTTTGGGTCTGATTGAGGGTGGGAGACACGGAGCTCAGCAGTGAGGAACTCGCAGCAGCTTCTTGTTGTTGGTGTTGATGTGTTTTGTTTGTTTTAGTGAATCCAGAAAAAAAAATTTCTTACATAGAAAGGAGCGGTATTTGTATGAATTTATTTGCAATGGACTGCTTGGAAGTTGGCGTACATCTTTCCACGGAAACTATGAAAATACTGGTCAGCCTCTCAGTCATTTCATAAAATCTTGATTTTGTATTACAACAAATTAGGATATTTTCAGTAGAACTGATTGTAAGGCCAAACTGTTGGGATGTAATTCCTTCCCAAACATCTCTCAGGGGCACTTTCCTGAACGGCTGCTGACAGCAGCATTTGAGGACGGTGGGGCAGAGGACACCCTGGGGGGCCTGGCTTCTTGGGAGCTGGAGGCTTTGGCCCTTGTCCCACCCCTACTCCCCTGAGGAGGGAGGCGTGGGGCCCTGGGCTGGCTGCAGGACGTGGAGTGACTGTGGGTCCCCGTGGCCCCTGACACGCTCCCAGGGAACCCAAGAAAACACTGAGGCCCCTGTGGTGCCTCCTGCCTTCCGTCTGCATTCCATGGCAGGTGAGTCCGATTATTCGAAGGAAGCTGGAGTGTAGGCGGAGGGCAGCACCAGGTGTCCCAATCAGATTTGCTCAGGGTCCCTCCAGCAGTCCATGCCGCTGAGGCTGCCCCTTGGGGGCCCACGCATCCGAGCCACAGCCTCCTCCCATCCATGCGGGGATTTGCGCCCTGGAAGGAGCCGCCCAGCTGCGTCTCGCCAACATGCAGCACTTCCCTTCCTTTCCATGGAGTGCGGTTCCTTTCCCAGGGGTCCATATTGGCCACTGTGGGAGGGAGTCGGGCAGCTGAATTCCCGCAGGTGGGAATGCCAGGGCCCGAGGATGTTGCCTGTGTCCTGAAGGCTGTCGCCCGATCGCGCTATCCAAGGCTGTCCTGGGGCAGCGTCACCTGGGGGTCCTGCAGGGGCTTCTCAGCACAGCATCCAGCACCCCCACCTAGTGTGTTCCTGTCGCATCTCCTGCCCCTGCCTGCACCAGGCACCAGAGACCCGGATGCCAAGGCCTATCAGCTTCCTCAATGGGAAACTTTTCTTCAGTGAACAAGGCTCTGTTTTATAGACTTTTTAAATTTTCAGCTCAAAAACCAAAGTTGGCCAGCGTTGGTGGCCTCAGAGGGCTGGTCTGCTGCCCTGGGCTGCAGGGGCTGCCTGGCCAGGGTTGTGGCCAGGGCAGGTGCCGCCCACAGGTTGTTTGGCTGCAGGTGATGGGCAGGTCCCCCATCACATGTCCAGAGGTGGGTGCTGCTGGTGGATAATCCAACTCATTCCCTGTCTCCCCCCAGCCACCCTGGGCTGGGGACCCTGCCCCGCCAACCCTGCCATGCCCACCCCCCTCCAGCCTGATTGCGTGTCTCAGTCACGTGACCGCCCTGGGCCTGTGATGTCACTGGGAAATGCCCTCATCTGATTGGCTTAGACCCCAGATGAACAAGCCCAAGGTCTTGGGGCATCAGAGCCACCCATGAGGGCAGCTGGATGCAATGGCCACAGCCTGTGGTTGGGGAATGGCATTACCTATCTCCACCACGAGGGGACCTGAGGCTTTGGACCGCGAGACTGGCCCCGGCTCGCCACTTGCCCCTCACCCGGGGCCGCCTTCCCGAGATCCGCGGACACCCGAGCAGCCCCCATGCCACTGCATTGTGGCAGGGACACACCCGCCCATCCCTCCTGGGTCCCTTATCCACCTGCCTGTCCCTTTGTATCACCAACACCATGATACCCATTGTGCTGTGCCGTGTGGCCCCAGTGCCCACAGGGCCGGGCTCTGCCTGTTCCCAGGGGTCCGTCTGTCCCATGTGCCTGGACGTGAGAGGACGGAAGTCGGCAGAGCTTGGCTCCCCGTTGCACCCGACTCGCGCCTCAGCTGTGCCTCTTCTGTCTCTCGAGCTCTTCTGTGCTGTGTGGTTGCACTGAGCAGCTGTGGGGAAGGGGGAGGTGATTGCTTCGGTGGGAGCCTGGGCTGTGGCTGCAAGTCCCCAAAACAGACCCTGTGCCCCGGGCAGCCATCCGCTTCCCACCACAGTGGTGCCCAAAACCTTTTCCAAGTCGTCTTCTGTGACTTTAGTGTTATTCTTCAGTCACCTTTAAAAGCATAGCATGTTTTCAATCACATTTTCAGCTGGGAAATAGATCTGTGGTTAGAAACAGGAAGTTTGAGTTGCAGGCTTGTGATCCGGGCAGGTCCCTCAGATGGAGGGGCTGCACCTCCACTGCCCCCAACTGCTGCCCCTGCCCCGTGGCCACCCCAGATCCTCAGATGCCCCTCCCTGTGCCTTCTCACCCTCTGGTCCTGGCTGGGCCTGTCCCGCCCCATGTTCCGCCTCCCACTGCCCTCAGCCTCTGGAACGGTGCCTGCATGCAGAAGGAACGAAGGACTTCCGTTCAGACAGCTCTGCTGGGAGCGTTCTGGCCTGAAATGCAGTGGGAGCTCTGGTGCAGGTGTAGCCGAGGCTCAGGGGCGCCACACCAGGCAAACAGGTGAACGGCGTCACCTGCAGCTCTTGGTGGCTTTTTAGGACTCTGCGTTCGTGTTCTCCATTGTCCCTGGCAGCCCCTGGCCGAGGTGGCCCAGTGCCCACTATAGAGAGTGCAGGTCAGTTTGTGGACCAATGGCCAACCAGGCTGAGTCAGGTGAGGTGGAGAGTCCCACCCCAAACCCCAAACTCCAGTGTCCGGGCCACGGGCAGCCCTGGGACACCTTAGCTCTGGATGCGAATTTGCGGTCCTTGCTGTTCTTGTGTCTCTGTTTGCTTAGGACATGCTGGCAGCTGACTGTGTACTGGGGAAGCCTGGAGAGGAAGCCAGGTGGCCCCAGGCTCCTGGAGCTCAGAATCCAGTGGAAATCACTGCCCAGGGAAGAAGCTCCGGAGTCTAGAGGTGGCAGTGCCCATTTTACCTGCACCCTCAGTGACAGCTACACCCCGGCTTCTGGGGACCTCTGGGCCCAAGGGCACCTCACTGTCTCCTTGTCCTCCTGGTCACTGACCTGGGCCACCATAGAAGGCACCTGGCTATCTGTGTGTGGCTTGACCACTGCCTTGCACCCATCCGGGCCCCGCAGGGCCGTCCTGTGGAACTGCTTTGGGCTGTGCTGATCACCCCGTGTAGCGGGGCCGTGTCCAGTGAACAGCGGAGGCCTCGAGTGCCCCCTGACCTGCTGCCGGGGACTCAGCCCCTCCCTCACCGCCCCCACACCCGAGGGCTGTCGCCTGTCCCAGCCTGCTGCTCCGAGCTTAGTGTTTTAAAACGTGTTTTCTACGTCTTGTCAGAGTGCTCAAGGCGGGAGATTGCCATGGAAACTGAGCTCCTTAGAATTCCTGTGGCCGTCCTAATTATAGAATCTCAAAGACACGCACAGAGCTCCTTGAGGTTGTCAGAGTTAAGGCTGAAAGAGGAGGAGCGGCCCCTGTGATCCCCACAGTTTTGTTCCCTGCTTGCTTCAGCAGAGCCTGGCACCCAAGGAGGTGGCAGGATGGGTCCCTGATGAGCACGTGACATCGAGCCAGCTCTGACTCCAAAGCCTGACCCACGTGGCTGCGCCATCCACTGTGTGCTGTCCACTGCGGGAGACCCCAGGCTGTGTCCAGATGCACCCCCGGAAGGACCTCCTGCTAACATGGGACCCTTTTCTACAGAGGTGGCCGGGGGACTCGCGGTGCCAGGCCCACAGCCTCCTCGCCGGTAGTATCTGGGGGCCGGGGCCTGTTTCCAGAGCACAATCCCCAGAAGGGCTCCCTTGACTGTCGCTTAGGTCAGAAATAGGCCCGTCACTTTCCAAGCAGAAACCCAAACACTGAAAATTCAACTGTGACTTTTGAGGGGTGGGGACCGCCAGGTTCCCCGAACATCCGTGCCTGCGGGCCCAGAAAGGCAGAGTGGCTGCCGGCCCGCGTGTCCAGGCCCCTTGCACTGAGGGAAACTTCTAGTCAATTGCCTGAAGTTCGAAGGTTTGGGGGGTTTTCATGGTTGCTTTCGTTTGTTTTGGCAGTTGCAGAATCCCCCAAAAAGGTGGGAATGTGGATTTTTCAAGGAAGGTGCTCCTTTGATTCAGAAGCTAAGGAGGCCCTAAGTGCAGTCTCACCTTGAGAAAAATATCAGACCAGTCCCAACAGAGGGGCATCCTGCAGACACCCAGCCTGCACTCAGAACTGTCACGGTCAGAAAGCACGGTCAGAAAGTCTGAGAAAGTCACGGTGCAGCAGGGCCCGCGAGGCAAGACGGCGACACGTGGGCTCCTGGACGAGGCAGGACAGTGACACATGGGCTCCAGGACAGGACCCTGGGGCGGACGCAGACAGTGGGTGAAAACCAAGGAAAGGTCTGAATATCGCTTAAGGTAGCCATGGATCCTGGCTCATTCATTGTAACAGCATAGTAGGCGGGTGGAAGATGAGAGCTGTGGGGAGCCAGGCAGGTGGGGTCTCTGGGAACTCTCCAATTTAAAGCTGTTCTTAAAAATAGTCTATTAAAAAAGACAGTTGAGGGCAGCCCTGCCTACAGCTGGAGTTGAAGTTCTGGGTAACACCAAGCTTCCTCTCAGCCTCCATAGGCAAGTAGTAGGGGCCAGGCAGGGCCTTGGCCGCAGGGAGGCTTCTGGTTACCAGGTTCTCCACAGCCTTTGCAGTTTCCCTGTGAATCTGAAATTACCCCCAAATAAAAAGGGTGTCTTTTGTTTGTTTGTTTTGTTTTTGAGACAGGGTCTGGCTCTGTTGCCCAGGCTGGAATACAGTGGTGTGATCTCAGCTCAGTGCAGCCTCCACCTGCCAGGTTCAGGTGATCCTCCCACCTCAGCCTCCCGAGTAGCTGGGACTACAGGCGCACGCCACCACACTCGGCTCATTTTTTGTATTTTTTTTTATAGAGACGGGGTCTCAACATGTTGCCCAGGCTGGACTCAAATTCCTGGGCTCAAGTGATCCACCTGCCTTGACCTCCCGAGGTACTGGGATTACAAGCATGAGCCGCCACGCCTGGCCAAAAGGTGTATTTGTTAAGTACAGGCTGCGCTGCTGTCCCTGTTATCCCTTATAACTCACCTGGTCCCTGCTTTCCAGCTGGGGACTGGCATGGACCCCATGGGGCTTCCCCCATTTCACTGAGGCAAGACCGAGGTGCTGGGAGTATTGGGTGTCCTGCTCAACCAGGGTCCCCAGGGCCAGGGGCTCCTGGCATGCCTTCCTGTGGGATACCGCATGGGGGGCTGTGAGGGCGAGAAAAATGGGAAACACGATGCCTGCCCAGAACTCGCACCTCAGATACCCTGTGCCAGGGTTTTCCAGAGAGATCAAACCAATAAGGTGTATGTATAGAAAGATCTATTGTAAGGAACTGGCTTGTTCACAGAGACTCATGAAGCCCAAAATCTGCAGGGGGCCCAGTAGGCTGGAGACCTAGGAGGAGCCACGGCCGCGGCACTGCTGCTCAGGGAGCTCAGCCTTTGTTCTGTGGAGGCCTTTTTCTGCTTGGGTGAGGCCCACCTGCATTGTGGTGAGCAGTCCGCTTCCCTCAAAGTCAGCTGATTTAAATGTTTATCTCATCCATACTCACCCTCATAGTAACATCCAGGATAACATTTGACCAGCCGTCTGGGCACCATGGCCCAGCCGCGTGGACACATACAGTGAACCATCGCAGGCCCTGCCTTGGCACTTGGCATCCACGCATATCCCCTTAAGCCACACTCGGTCTCCACACAGCAGTACTCCCGCCTGACACACTCGGTCTCCACACAGCAGTACTCCCGCCTGACACAGTTCGACCCTCCCTCAGGCAGTGCCAGTACACTTGGCCTTCCCAGAGGAGGGCCGCCATCATGGGCTCAGACCTTCCAGCTGGACTGCAGTGGGGTGGGGCGTGGCCTCGCCTCTGTGGTCTTTGGGTCACTTGAATCCCCGCCTCTCACTCATTTTCCTTTGGTATTTGCAAATTTGTTCCCGTGGCGCCTGGAGCTGACTGCCGGCTGCCACCTGTGTCCTGCCTCAAGCCGAGCTCCAGGTGGCACCCGTGAGCAGGCAGGGATGCCAGTGGCTTCTCACCTGGGAGTTTTTTGCAGGCTCAGAGCTCTTTGTTCCTTTTTAAAAATCTGATTTGAAGGTTGGGCACAGTGGCTCATGCCTGTAATCTCAGCACTTTGGGAGGCCGAGGTGGGCATATCGCCTGAGGTCAGGCGTTGGAGACCAGCCTGGGCAACACAGGCTGGGGCAACTCCCTTCCCTAATAAAAGTTCAAAACCAACCCTTAAAGTTTAAAAAGTGAGATGGGATATTTGAAGGAGGCAGGTCTGAGGGAAATGCTTGAAATTATCCTCTCTGTCCCTGTGCCCCCAGGTCATTTAGTTCCATCGTTATTCAGCATATCATTTGACACACGCTAGGAGCACAGGACTCGGCAATATAAAGCGTGGTAATCGATGGACACTGCCCCCCGGCAGCCAGCCAGGGGCAGGACTTAAGCGCCACCCAGCTGCAGGCTGTCCCCCTGCGGCTGCCAGCCTGATATTGGATTGGTTACTGCTGCTGGCCTGAAATTGGATTGGTTATTTGCTTACCGGAACATTTTTGTCACATGACTGTGTATTCTAAAACAAGATGTTGTTTTTGTTTTTGAGAGAGTCTCGCTTTGTCGCCCAGGCTGGAGTGCAGTGGCTTGATCTCGGCTCACTGCAAGCTCTGCCTCCTGGGTTCACGCCATTCGCCTGCCTCAGCCTCCCAAGTAGCTGGGACTACAGGCGCCTGCCACCACACCTGGCTAATTTTTTGTATTTTTAGTAGAGACGGGGTTTCACCATGTTAGCCAGGATGGTCTCGATTTTCTGACCTCCTGATCCGCCCGCCTCGGCCTCCCAGAGTGCTGTGATTACAGGCGTGAGCCACCGCGCCTGGCCTATCGGGTTTTTTTTTTTTTTTACTTGTTTGGTTCTATACCAATGGCACCATGTTTTTGTCACCCTAGGGTTTGATTTTTGGTGTTTCCAAGACACCTCTGGGCCACTGCACATGGCTGAGGTGGGCTTCGCACTGGCTGTGTCTTCTGGTGGACGCCCACACATCTGTTTGTTTATGCATTCTCTTGTCCACAGACCTTGAGGTCATCGGACATTCTTGAATGCTCCCGAGCCCAGGAGTGAGCGTTTCTGAGCTTTGACGAGCAGCAGTGGGGCTGCCAGGTCCTAGGGGGAGCAAATGGTCCTCGTTTCTGAGCTGCTAGGCTCTCCCAAAGAATACGCCATTTCCCCGGGGCACTCCTGGGCCTCGAAGGTGTTTGGGGCTGCGGGGGATTGATTCGTGCCGACCCCACAGTGTAGGAGACGCCTGGGCGGCTTTGCGGGTTGCTTCGATGGTTCTCGGGGCTGAGATGCTTGTGTCTCTCTCGGGCGAGACACCTGCTCTGGACTTCTGTTCCTATTTTGACTGCGTTTTCCTCATGGATTTTTCAGTCCAGCATCCCTAGCCACGGGCCCTTTGTCTCTCATGTGTGCAGGTGACTCAGGGTGACTGAGATCTTCTGTAATTCCTTCTAAAATGTGTTTCCATCCTTAGTCTCCGAGGGTCCGAGTGTGTTTGTGGTGGGAAGCGGGGTCAGTCCCCGCCTGGACCGCTGTGACAGAACCCCACAGACAGGGTGACTTACGACAGAAACTTATTTTCTCAAGTTCTGGAGGCGTGGGGACCCCATCTCCAAATACAGCCACATTGGGGTTGGGGCTCCCCACATGAATTTAGGGGACACTTAAGTTCGTCCCGGCCGGGACTGGGGACGCCGGGCTGTGTGCTGTGTCCTGTGGGAGAGTTTGTTCACCCTGCTGGAGGCTCCCTGATGAGCCCTGGCGTCTGCTAGGACGTCACTCTCTTTACTGATTGAATTCGAAGGGTGTCCAGTTGGCGCATTTTCACGGTTTCCCGGGCGCACTGGGGGTGGGTCCCGTGTGTCCCCGCTCCAGCCAGCTTCGACCCCCAGCTGTGCGTCAGTCCCTCTGCTCGGTCCCCTAGCTGCGCGGCCGTCCCTCGGCTCCGCCCCCCAGCTGTGCGACCTCCCTTCGTCTCCGCCCACAGCTTCACGTCCATCCCTCTGCTGCGCCCCCAGTTGCTCGTCCGTTTCCTCGGCTCCGCCCCCTCGGCTTTGCGTCTGGCCCTCAGCTCCACCCCCAGCTGCACGCCCGTCCCTCAGCTCAGTCCCCAAGCTGTGCGTCCTTCCCTCAGCTCTACCCCAAGCTGTGCGTCAGTCCTTTAGCTCCGCCCTCCAGCTGTGCGCCCGCCCCTTGGTTCCGCCCCGCAGCGGTGCATCCGTCCCTTGGCTCCGCCCCCCACTGTGCGTCCATTTTGACTCCGCCCCCAGCTGTGCGTCCGTCCCTCAGCTCCGCCCCCAGCTGTGCGACTATCCGACTCGGCCCCTCAGGTGTGCGCCAGTTTCTGTGGCCCACAGTGCCTCCGTTTCCACCGCTTCACACCCTTCTCTTTCTCTCTCTCTTCAGAGAGGGTTGTTGGGCAGGCAGAGCGTCCCCCGAGGGGACAAGTCAGGCCTACGGACTCCTGGAGCCAGGACCTGCCGTAGGCTGGTTAGGGCAGGATGCGCCCTGTCGTCGTGGGCAGAGCCACATGGGGGCTCACCCGACCTCCTCAGGGCTGAGGGGCACAGGGGCCGAAAGTGTGGCCGCCCCTGGGGGTCTGCGCCTCTTGTGGAGCCCAGGCCTGGCGCCCAGGTGGGTGGAGTGCAGAGAGGGCACAGGCTGCATGACCCCAGCCTGGCCTCGGGCTTGCTGGGAGTCGCGTCTGTGGCCGGAGGGGCCTTTGGTGTCACCAGGCCTCTGTCAAACCCCAAGCCGCATCCTGGGAGGGCTGGGTGGGCTGAGCCGCCCGCTGCCGTGAGGCCTGTTTGACCTGCGCTCCTGGAGGACCCCTGACTTCTTGGTTTCGCACTGAATCTTCCATTTAAAGGAAGAGGAGCAGGTTTTACCATCCGCGTGGCCTGATTTCAGCGGTTTCCAGCCAGAGCTAGTCATTTGCTTGTTTTAAAAACATTCCGTTACAATTTCCACTTCAATATATTTGTGGCACTTTCATTTGGTTCATGAAAGTCGCTTTTATGATGGAATTTTATAAAAGCACAAAGCTTCCCATTGTACGTTACGTTTCTGAAGATTCTGTTTACACACACCTCCGTTTCAAAGAGTTTTGGAGGAGCAAAGTGAGACACAGTGTTGAGGAAGGACAAGACCAGCCGTCTGGTTACAGGCTTGGTGCCGGCATTTTTCATAAGAGGCACAGTCCGCATGGGCATGTTATAAAGATGATGTTTTTGGTAACATGCGAATGGAAACGGGTGCACGGTCGGTTTGGCTTTCCTGCTCTGAGATTTATTAGGTTAAAGGAAACTCGACTGGAGAGCCCGGGGCCTCGCGCCGCTTCCATCTGGCGAGTTGTTCAAGTGAAGTCAGTGACGCTCTGCATCTTAGCCTGGCCCAGGCTCCAGTGTGGCGTCCACTCTTCCTCCTCTGACAGTCATGTGTAAATATCGAGACCCATTTGAACTATCCCTGTGTGGAAAAAAAAGCCTGTTTTTCACAGGGCTGCCTGGGGAGGAGGGGGGTGGAAAGGAAAACAGGCAGGGGGGCAAACGGACCTGGCCCGCGTTGGCCTGGGGTGACTTCACGGCTCTACTGTCAGCAAGCGGCCGTCCCGTGGTGGATCCTGTCTGCCCTGCGAGGACACCTGGCTCCATCCTCACCTGGGTCTCTGTCTCTAGCCGCCGAGGCCGTGACACCATGAGGATCATGTGAGGAGGGGCACAGAGAGGCCGCCGGGAGGCCGTCACTCCAGCCCTGCCTTCCCTGCCTGGGAGGACGCTGCGGCCGCCACCACCTGGACGGGAGTGGTCTGTCGCAGCTGCACCCTGCATGGGCTCGTGGCCGCCACGCTGTTTCTTTACGCCTTTCTCATATCCTTTCCAGAATCTATCTACCGCCGGGGAGCCAGAAGATGGAGGAAGCTGTACCGTGCCAACGGCCACCTCTTCCAAGCCAAGCGCTTTAACAGGGTGAGTGGCCCCCTCGGGACTAGTCCCTCAAGGAGCCTTTTGTTACTTTTAAAAGCAAAGAGAGAGGAGGGGAGGCACATTCTGCTGAGCCCAGGCTGGGCTCTTTTTGGCGCCCGAGGGCAAGGTTACAGAAATGCTTTCTCTGGTGCAGGATGAGGCTTTGACTAGGGCTGTCTGAGGCGGCAAGTGCCCTCTGGGCCTTTCCCTGCGTGGTGGCTGCCCAGTGAATGCTGTCTGTGTCTGCCTAGCTGTGTGACTCTTATCAGGGCTCAGGGCTCACTGGCCTGAGGCCCCAGCCTGCCTGCATCCAGAGTGGGGCGGCCGCATTCCATCCACATTAGCGCCAGGATGTGTGTTTTTAGCTGCACAGTGTTTCCTAGTAGCTAAGAGTCTCCGTGAACCCCGGAAGCTCCTTCAGCCCCATCCCTGCTTGGGCCTCTGTCTTTCCAACGGCCACCCACGGGGGCCCTTTCCAGAGGACGCTTAGCTTATTTCCCTTATTTCTCTTTATGATGCTTTTCTAGTTCCTATGAAATGGGTGATTCAGATGCTTTTGTAATTGTTCTGTTTCACAGTGGAAGGGGAGGTGTCTGGGGGTGCCTTGGTGGCCCTGGAGTTGGTCCCACACAGGGAGTGTCTTGGGGGTGCGTGGAAGTATACAGGGCCTGTCCCCAATGCGGGACTCCACACAGAGCCCCTGACAGCCCCTCACAGGAGCAGTTGCCCTGGGGCTACCTTTGCGTTCCACACTCACCTGCCACGTGGCCTCACGTGTCAACCTCCTCTGGGTGTATGGCCCGTCTGTCTCCTGGAGCGGCCTCAAGTCACCTGCCCCTCCTTCTACTCCCATGGTCTGCCCTCTAGACCGTCAGGAGGTTCTGTTCATGTGAGCCACTCCTACCGCCCCTGCGTGTGCTGGGTCCCTGTCATGTGGCAAGAGTGGGTCTGGACTCCCATTCCTCTTGGGGCTAACACAGGTGGGGATGCAGGACAAGCTCCTCAGTGACTGAAGAGGGGTGTGGAGGGAACTGGGGTCCAGGAGATGAGCAGGTCAGCACTAGGAAGACCCGGACATTGCCTGGAGAGCCCAGAGGACTTCCTGGAGGAGAAGGCATCTGATCATACTGCCTGGGAGGTCAGTGCAGAGGAGATGCCAGGAGCACCAAGGATGTGGCAGTCACGGGAGAGTCCAGCCAGTGTCTGGGAGGCCCTGAGGACAAGGTTGGGGACACCAGGACATGGGGAGCCTAGGCGGCTGTGTGCTTAGGGCAGGTGGGTGTGGGTGAACAGGCAGTTTGGTCCGGGCTGGGACTCAGGAGAATGTGGCTGGAGGTGGCCACATTGGGGCATCTGTGGAGTATGGTACCAGGGAGCGTTGTAGCACAGAGATCCTGTCAGCACCCCAGCCCACCCTGGCCACCTTCTCTGAGGACACACGGTGTGAGCCTTCTGGGGCTGCAGAACACAGCACCACTAACCGGCAGCTTAAACAGCAGAAACTCACTCTCCCGCAGTCTGGGGCTGGAAGTCCAAAACCAAGGTGTCTTTATGAGTCAGGGTTCTCCAGAGGGATGGAACCAATAGGATGCATGTACATGAAAGGGAGTTGATTAGGGAGAATTGGCCCTCGGGCTCACAAGGCGAAGTCTTACGATAGGTCGGCTGCAGGCTGGGGAAGAAAGAAGCCAGTAGTGGCTCAGTCCGAGTCCAAAAGCCTCAAAAGCAGGGAAGCCGACAGTGCAGCCTTCAGCCTGTGGCCAGAGGCTCCAGAGCCCCCAGCAAACCACTAATAAGTCCCAGAGTCTAAAGGCCGAAGAACCTGGAATCTGATGTCCAAGGGCAGGACGAATGGCAGGAAGCGTCCAGCATGGGAGAAAGAAGAAAGCCAGAAGACCCAGGAAAACTGCTTCTCCCACCTGCTTCCGCCTGCTTCACCCCAGCCGCACTGGCAGCCGATTGGACGCTGCCCACCTACATTGAGGGTGGGTCTTGCCCTCCCAGTTTGCTGACTAAAATGCCAGTCTCTGGGCAGCACCCTCATAGACACACCCAGAAGCAATACTTCACCAGTTCTCTAGGCATCCTTCAATCCAGTCAAGTTGGCGCCTAGTATTACCCATTACAGTGCCGCAGGGCTGTGCCCTCCTTCCCCCGCAGCCACTGGTAGCCGTGGGCAGCCTTGTTCCTGGGCTCGCAGAGGAACCACTCACCTCTGCCTCCGTCTCCACATGGCCTTCTCTGTATCTGTCTCTTCTGTCATTCTGCATGACAGATTAGCCCAGAGTGAACCCCTCCAGCCAGCACAGGGTGTGGCCCCTCACTGTGCAGCTTTTAGGAGAAAAGTCCATTCTGCCGATGGCAGGTGCAGACCATAAGTGATCCTCCCCCTCCCCACCAGCAGTGAGCAAAAGCTTTTCCTTTCCTTCCTGCAAGACACTGAAGGAACGGGTGGCAGGTGGACCCACCACAGCCTCGCTCTGCTGTGGAGGTGCAGCCCTCCCGGGCGCGTGAATGAGCCAGTTTCACAAACACAGAGGCCAAGGCGAGAGTGGTCCAAAAGCCTGCAACCTGATTGCTCAGGGAGGGCGGCTGCCCTGCGATTCACCCTGTCCGATTCCCGCCTAATTGTGCCCGGGCTCTGATCTCACCACCTGCTCATAACATTCTCTGCCCAGACCTCAGAGCCACTCCATGTAGTGCTCACTTCATGTTAATTGCAGGACCACTCAGGGGCATTTCAGGAGGAAAGCACTTGGTTTTGTGTGAATCAGTAAGACTTAAAGGGGATCAAGCACCCAGGAGAAGAGAGACTTTTCCGTCCTCTTTGTTGGTGAACCAAGGATGAAAGAGTGAGCATCAGTCGCTGGGGACTGGGCCCCCTGCCTGGATCTTTATGTGCACTTGAAAGCACTGCCCTTGGACTTTGAGAAGGAATCATTCAGTGGGGGAGCCAAAGGGAGAGAGCCAGCGAGGTTCTGAAGAAGGAGGTGAGGGGCTGCCTCCTCCTTGAAGGATGGTGCTGGGGGCGGGCAGGGAAGCCCACTCAGTGGAACAGAAGTGCTGGGTCAGAGCTGGCCCTGGGCCCCCCAGGGCTGAGCACTTCGTGTAGAGGAGGGAAGGGATCCTCCAGTAAATCCTGAGGAGGTGATTGGTTAATTATCAGTCCAGGAACCGGGGGTGATGTGGGTAGGAATCCAGGCTACTGGCTCCCATCATAGTAAACTGCAGGTGGATTGAGGCTAAAAAAAAATCACAGGGCCCGGCGCAGTGGCTCACGCCTGTAATCCCAGCACTTTGGGAGGCTGAGATGGGTGGATCACTTGAGGCCAGGAGTTCGAGATCCATCTGGCCAACATGGTGAAACCCTATCTGTACTAAAAATACAAAAATTAGCCAGGTGTGGTGGCACATGCCTGTAATCCCAGCTACTGAGGAGTCTGAGGCAGGAGAATCACCTGAACCCAGGAGGCGGGGGTTGCGGTGAGCCGAGATTGTGCCACTGGGCGACAGAGTGAGACTCCGTCTCAAATAAATAAAAGAAAGAAACCTAGAAGCTGTGCAGATCTCTGGAGAAAAACCAGGCAGTGAGGACCAGAGGGTCTTTAGACTCAGCCACACAGACTTTTCAGATTTTTTCAGTTTCCAAATTAAATGCAAAAAACATACAGGAAAGGGGTTCGTAGCACATAAAACCCAGAAGAGATCCAGACATCTCACACTTAGAATTAAAGAGCTCCTATACAAAGGCTTTTGGTACATGCTGAGACCGAGAAGCTGGGACCCAGAAGCTAAGAACCGGTGTGAATGGTTGATGAAGTAAGACTGTAATTGTTTAGAGATGAGAACAGCATGACCTCCACAGGTGATCAGGGAAACACAAGACATTTTCTCTGTCAACATCGAAGATGTTAAAAGTAATTAAAGCTGGCCGGGCGCGGTGGTTCATGCCTGTAATTCCAGCACTTTGGGAGGCCAAGGTGGGTGGATCACGAGGTCAGCAGTTCAAGACCAGCCTGGCCAAGTTGGTGAAACCCCGTTTCTACTAAAAATACAAAAAAATTAGCCAGGCATGGTGGTGGGTTCCTTTAATCCCAGCTGCTCGGCAGGCTGAGGCAGAGAATTGCTTGAACCCAGGAGGCAGAGGTTGTAGTGAGCCGAGATGGCACCACTGCACTCCAGCCTGGGCGACAGAGCAGGACTCTGTCTCAAAACAACAAAAAAATAATTAAAGCCCAGGGTTGCTGTCATGGGGTCTGCCAACCCTGGAGATGTGGGACAGACATGGACCCTACTCTCTGGAAATCATGCAGGAAATGTGCAGCGATGTTCCTGTCTCTCTTCAAAAGAAGTCACCCATCATTCGGAGGTTTGTGTATGGGGAAGATCAGCTCAGCATTATTTTTACAAGCAAGAGTGGGAATCTTGTTTGGAGTTAGCTACTCCCTTTGCTGTGAACAACCCACTCCACCACGTGGGGTATAAACCATGGCAGGGCCACGTCTCTGAGCTGTGGCTGCTGGAGAGCCCTCTGTTGGTGGCACATAGGGCACAAGTGCCACAGGGACAGCTGGGTGGATGGCCCAAGACTTTGGCCTTTATCATGAGTGGACAGAGGAGTGACCACTTGGGTCCCTGGAGAAGAGGCTGTAGAGAGTGAGAGTGGGGAAAGGAGATCAGAAGATGCCACCCAGGAGCAGCAGTGCCTGTCAGGTTTGGTCCAAGCAGTGCCCTCAGGTGGCTGGCAGAGGCCAACGCAATTCCTCTTCAAGCCAGCCTCAAAGAATTCCTGCCGATAAATAAATCAGGCATCTGAGCTCGCAATCGAAAACCACAAAACACAGTGGGAAGTAGGATATCCTGAGTCCAAGCTGGTAAAAGCCAAGACGGGCTCCTACCATCAGAATAGGTTAAGGGTGTGGCCGGTCTAAAACATGAAAATGGGTGATTGAAAATATGAGCAGGAGGCCGGGCGCGGTGGCTCACACATGTAATCCCAGCACTTTGGGAGGCCGAGGCAGGCGGATTGCCTGAGGTCAGGAGTTCGAGACCAGCCTGGTCAACATAGTGAAACCCTGTCTCTACTAAAAATACAACAAAATTTAGCTGGGCGTGGTGGTGGGTGCCTGTAATCCTAGCTACTCGGTAGGCTGAGGCAGGAGAATGGCTTGAACCAGGGAGCTGGAGGTTTCAGTGAGCTGATGAGATCATGCCACTGTACTCCAGCTTGGGTGACAGAGTGAGACTCCGTCTCAAAAAAAAAGAAAGAAAATGTGAGCAGGGAGGCCAGGTGCAGTAGCTCACGCCTGTAATCCCAGCACTTTGGGAGGCCAGAGCAGACAGATCACCTGAGGTCAGAGGCTCGAGACCAGCCTGGCCAACATGGCGAAACTTTGTCTCTACTAAAAATAAAAAATCAGCTGGACGTGGTGGCAGGTGCCTATAATCCCAGCTACTCAGGAGGCTGAGACAGGAGAATCGCTTGAACCCAGGAGGCGGAGGCTGCAGTGAGCCAAGATCGTACCACTGCACTCCAGCCTGGGGAACAGAGCGAGGCGCGAGGCTGTCAGAAGGAGGGAGGGAGGTAGGGAATATGAGCAAGGAACAAGTTGGCAGCATGTAAGACATACTTAAAACGTTTTTACCCATTAATCTATGAATTCCTGTGAGTTTCTGAGAATGGAAACTTGGGGTTTAGGTTTTATTTTTTTAATGTCACATTTCCTGAAATGTTACTAATTCAAATGTAGATTTGAAACAAGAGCTTTTGACAGAGCTTGGGCAGCCTCACCTACAAAGCACACACGTGAGGTCTCTGTGGTGGGTGCCAACCCTTGTCAGATTCACACTGCCCTTGTCAGCAGATGTCCTGGCCTGACCCCAGGTAAGGGTGGCTCCCCACGGAAAGGAACCTTGGTCAGTTTGTTTTTTGTTTGTTTGGTGTTTTTTGTTTGTTTGTTTTGTTTTGTTTTGAGACACAGCCTCACTCTATTGCCCAAGCTGGAGGCTGGAGTGCAGTGGCGTGATCTTGGCTCACTGCAACCTCTGCCTCCTGGGTTCAAGCGATTCTCCTGCTTCAGCCTCCCGAGTAGCTGGGATTACAGATGTGCGCCACCACGCCCAGCTAATTTTTGTACTTTTAGTAGAGATGGGGTTTCTCCATGTTGGTCAGGCTGGTCTCGAACTCCTGACCTCAAGTGATCCGCCCGCCTTGGCCTCCCAAAGTGCTGGGATTACAGGCGTGAGCCACTGCGCCTGGCCAACCTTGGTTAATTTGTAAAGACACCCAGTGGCTGTGAATTTGGTCTTAAATAGGACCCTAGCATTGCAGAGTGAGATGTTAAATGGTGACCTAGAGAAAGCCAAACACATTAGGCACATTATACCAAAAAAACTTGACTTTTAAATAATGGTTTTAGAAATGGAAGGTGGTGTTCTTCTGCACTGTGGACGCAAAGGAGAATGGAGCAGGTCTGCACAGCCAAAGTGCCTCCTTTCACTCCAGGGTCCACACATCCGGCAGCCAAAGCGCCTCCTTTCAATCCAGGGTCCACACGTCCAGCAGCCAGAGTGCCTCCTTTCAATCCAGGGTCCACACATCCAGCAGCCAAAGTGCCTCCTTTCAATCCAGGGTCCACACATCTGGCAGCTGAAGCGCCTCCTTTCAATCTGGGGTCCACACGCCCAGCAGCCAAGGCGCCTCCTTTCAATCTAGGGTCCACATATCCAGCAGCCAAAGCGCCTCCTTTCAATCCAGGGTCCAGGCATTCAGCAGCTGAAGCGCCTCCTTTCAATCCAGGGTCCACACATCCGGCAGGTGCCGACTGGGGCAAAACTCCCAATGCCGGCGTTAAGCTAGATTGGCCCTGAGTCAGAGAAGACGTCTTGGGCGGGATGCCCCCTCTCACCCATCCCTCCTTCGAATAGAGCCCACAGTCCTGGTGTGGCTCTGTCATGGCCAGGCTGATGTAGGTAGCATGTGCAGAGGATGTGGAGTCAGCTCCTTTTTCCTGTTACAAAGTTGAAAGCGACGATGCATGTGTGTTTTCTTACCTGATGCCCACTGTGTGCTGGGCACTGTCCTAGGTGCTGGTCATCCGGCCCCGCCCAGACAAGTAGGCTGTGTGGGCAGGGGGAGGGTCCCTGGGCCCTGGTGTCCCAAGTAGGCTCTTCTGATGAGTAGGAGAGTCCCGTAGAGTGTGTGGACCCCCTTTGCTCAGCCGCACCTGATGCCCACACGTGCTGAGGGTCCCCTGTGTCCTCCGTGAACTCAGTGCTGTATTTCCTCTTCAGTCCCGTTTCCTCACGTGAATTCAGTGCAGGCCATTCACAGTACACTGTATTTCCTCTTCTTTTTTTTTTTTTTGAGACAGATTCTCGCTCTGTCACCCAGGCTAGAGTGCAGTGACACAATCTCAGCTCACTGCAAAGTCTGCCTCCTGGGTTCACACCATTCTGCCTCAGCCTCCCGAGTAGCTGGGACTACAGGCGCCCGCCACCACGCCTGGCTAATTTTTTTATATTTTTAGTAGAGACAGGGTTTCACCGTGTTAGCCAGGATGGTCTCGATCTCCTGACCTCGTGATCCGCCTGCCTCGGCCTCCTGAAGTGCTGGGATTACAGGCGTGAGCCACCACGCCCGGCCTGTATTTCCTCTTCTTAACTTGGGTGTGAGGTGAGCCTCTGTAATAGGAAGGAAATTCGTGAAAAATGATAAAAGAGGGAAAAGCATATGAAAGGGTTATATCTGGAAAGAATCGGAATTGGAGGCTCTGGGCACGCAGTGACAGTGCAGATGCGCCCCTTTACTCCCAGGAACACTTCGGGCACTTAGGCAAGGCAGAAAATGTCCAAGCAGGTCCCGACAACATTCATTCTCGTGCCTTTCGTAACATTTAAATGTTCATGAAAACATCGCCAAACAAGCTGATAATTACCATCATTTTCGAATTGTTCAGAACCATGAAGAATAAAGAAGCATCATTTAAAATCTCGAAAAATACTGAACAAAGAATACTAAGATAATTGCAGGCTGCCGTGTAGCAGTTCAAGATGTTCATGGTCCGAGTTCCCCTTCTCTGAGGCTGTCGGGAGGAGGTTCTATTTGAATGAAGGTCAGGCAGGGGGTGCCCCCACACACTCTGCTTAGCCCTAGACGGGACCCCAGGCTGCTCTACGCAGAGCTCAGCAGGAGCTGCAGCCCCCCAGCCCCTGCAAGCTAGGGGGCCTTGCCTGAAGCAGCACCTCGTCACCCCTGCCCGATGGCGCCTCCGCTGTGTCCCCTCATGCAGAGCAGGGTTCCAGGCTTCTCCTTGGGGCCATTGGTTCCCCCAACCTTGGGACAGACCCAAGAGGAGGCTGTCGAGCTTGGGCAAGCCTGGCGCCCGGAAGGGACAAGGTGCCAGGGGCGCCAGGCACCGGGGCTCAGTGTCCTCTTTTGAGAAGGTACAGGTGTGGAAGGCCCTGCCTGTCCTCTCCGCTGGCCCCTCGGTGTGGCCTGGGCCTGACGCTCTGTTCCCGCCTGCAGAGAGCATACTGCGGTCAGTGCAGCGAGAGGATATGGGGCCTCGCGAGGCAAGGCTACAGGTGCATCAACTGCAAACTGCTGGTCCATAAGCGCTGCCACGGCCTCGTCCCACTGACCTGCAGGAAGCATATGGTGAGTGGCAGGGCTGGGGAGGCCCTGGGGGGCGCGGGCGGGGTCGGGGCGTGGCAGCCAGCCCATTGTCCAAGCAGACCTTGGTGACCCTGGGTTCTTCAAGAGGGGCCGTGGTGCTGTCCTACCTCTGAGCTGCAGCGTGAGACTCAGGTGGCAGTCTCGGGTAGGACCTGTCTTCCTGAGCCCCCACAAGCCCCCGGCACGCTCTGCTCATTGGGGCATGAGGTTCAGGCAGCAGGCTCAAGTAGGACCTTTCATGCTCTGCTCAGTGGGTCGGAGGTAAGGTTCATTCATACCCCAGTCTTGAAACAACTCTTAAGGACTGTGGAGGTGAAAGCCAGGTCTGACCTAGTAGCATTGGGCACACTGAGGCTCCAGACATCTGGAGCCTCTCCCTGGCATCCCCCCGGGAAGCCATGCCCAGCCTGTGATGAGGGTGGCACCTTCCCTCCACCATCCCCGAGTGCTTGGACTTGAAGCATCCAGGCCTTTTGGGGCCTTACTGACTTTTCCTTATTGAAGGCTGCCTCTGGCATTTCCGTGTGGCCCCCTGCGTCTCACTGAACCACAGGGGCGAGCCTGGACTGAACGTTCAACTCCCTGGGCCCCGCTACAGCGTGCAGTGGGTGTGTCTGGGGAGGGTGGCTCGTCTGCATCTTGCTGTGGTGTGGGAGGAAAGGCGCCTGTGGCAGTGACGTGCCCTCTCCTCTATTATGGGATAAAGACAGAGTCTGGATCAGGGTGTCACCCCAGGATCACCAGCCACAGGGATGAGGGGCCACCCAGGCTGGTGCATGCATTGGCACAGTCCTTCCAGAGGTCCTTCAGCTGCATCTGCCAAAAAGCCTGTAATGCCCTTTGACCCCATAGGTCCACTTTAGTGTAAGCAAATGAGACTGGCCCCAGAAATGTAGTCAGCTAGAGGCGGAGGGAGGCCAGAGCCTGCCACTCAACTGACCACCAGTACTGGCGGCTCCATTATGATGCATCTGCAGGTGGAACCCAGAGGCCCTTAGAATGGCCCCCTGATGCTTGGTTGCTGACAGGGTGCAGCTTTGGGACAGGGGAGATGACCAAGCATTGTGTAAAATATCCCATTGTATAAAGCACTTGGTGGAAAGGTCATGGCCTACAGTACTGAGTGGCCACCTCTGTCTGCAGAATCATAGGTAATGTTTATGTTCTTTATCTAATTCAGTAAAATAGCATAACAATTAGATTTTTATATACTATATTACAGTATACCCATTGTAATGTGTAAATATGTAAGTCATAAATAGTCTCGAAATGGCCAGGTGCAGAGGCTCACACCTGTAATCCCAATGCTTTGGGAGGCCAAGGTGGGAGGATCACTTGAGGCCAGGAGTTCAAGACCAGCCTGAGCAATATGGTGAGACCCCATCTCTCCAAAAAAAAACACAAAAATTAGCCGGGCATGGTGATGTGCACCTGTAGTGCCAGCTACTCTGGAAGCTGAGGCGGGAGGATTGTTCGAGCTCAGGAGGTTGAAGCTGCAGTGAGCCGTGATCGCGCCACTGCCCTCCAGCCTGGATGATGACAAACTGTGACCCTGTCTGTAAAAAAAATGTTCTTAATTCTAAAAAGTCACAAAGTATTTACAGAAGCTACATTGTAACACCTGCTCCAGCACTTGGTCATGCTGCCATCTCTCTGTCTCTCCGGCAGGATTCTGTCATGCCTTCCCAAGAGCCTCCAGTAGACGACAAGAACGAGGACGCCGACCTTCCTTCCGAGGAGACAGATGGAAGTAGGCGCTGCTTTCTTCCAGCCGGGTGGAGCCTGGGCATCACTTCACCCTGCTCACCTCTGCCTTCTGGCCACAAGTCCTTTCTCAGTCCCATCTGCTCTGCAGGGGTCATTGTCTTCAAGCCTGGCCACCCTTCCGTGGGGCTGGGGACGAGGCTCTCCAGGGCCTCCTTTCAATCCCCGGCAGAGATGAGCAGGGCGAGCTGGCCCTCCCTGGAGGCTGCTGGGCAGGGATGCCTCCATGAAGCACTGCTGTGGGAGCCCAGGGGTACAGAGCCTCTTCCTCTAACCAGCTCCCAGAGTTCTCAAAGGCACTTAGTGCAGCGGCCACCACGGTCGGACACCTCCCACAATCTGGCTGCTGCACAGAGCTGAGCCCTATCTGGGGAAAGCCTGGCTAGGTGGCTGCTGCACACACAGCGTGGCAGTGGCATGGTTCTTGGATTTTTGTGAGGTTTTGTTTGTGGGGAAGGACTTATTTTATTGCTAAGAAGCATTCAGAGAGAGATCTCAAACACCAGTTGGACTTACAGCCCAGCTCTGAACCTCCCCACCTGCACCTCTGCATGGGGGTGTGAGAGCCTCACTTTCACTTGATGCGTGTGAGTTCTGTCTCATTGGGAGCCCTGGAAGGACGATATGAGACCACAGAACATAAAGCACTTAGTTCACACAGTGCCTCACGCAAAAGAGATGCCTCACAAACAACTGCCTGCCCACCTGCTCCTCCACCCACCTATCCTCTATACAGATATTCATCCGTACATCATCCATTCACCCACCTAGCCAACCAACCAGCCCTCATCCAGCCACCCAGCCATCCTCCACCCAGCCATCCTCCACCCACCCATTCTCCATCCATCCACCACCTATCCATCTATCTGCGCTCCATCCATCCATCTTGTTACCAGCCAGCCAGCCAGCCATCCTCCATCCACCCATCCTCCAGCTATCTCTCTTCCACCCATCTACCTATCCATCTTCTATCCATCCATCTCGTCATCCAGCCAGCCAGCCATCCTCCACCCACCCATCCTCCAGCTATCTTCCATTCATTCATCTATTGTCCACTGACCTCTCCATCTATCGATGTATCTGTTTTCCACCGACCTCTCCATCTATCCTTCTATCGATTGTCCACTAACCTCTCCATCCATCCATCTGTTGTCCACTGACCTCTCCATCTATCCATCTATCTGTTGTCCACTGACGTCTCCATCTATCCATCCATCTATTGTCCACTGATGTCTCCATCTATCCATCCATCTATTGTCCACTGACCTCTCCAACTATCCATCCATCTATTGTCCACTGACCTCTCCATCTATCCATCCATCTGTTGTCCACTGACGTCTCCAACTATCCATCCATCTATTGTCCACTGACCTCTCCATCTATCCATCCATCTGTTGTCCACTGACATCTCCATCTATCCATCTATCTGTTGTCCACTGACCTCTCCACCCATCTGTCTATTGTCCACTGACCTCTCCATCTTTCTGTCTATTGTCCACTGACCTCTCTATCCATCTATCTATTGTCCACTGACCTCTCCATTCATCTATCTGTTGTCCACTGACGTCTCCATCTATCCATCTGTTGTCCACTGACCTCTCCATCTATCCATCTTCCATCCAGGCCTCCATTCATCCCCCATCTAGTCATCCTCCATCCATCAACCAGACATCCACTCCTGCCCCCACCCACCCATTCACTAGACACCAAAATCTGGTGATGAATTATTTGCAGATGGTCCCCTGGGGACATATGTCACAAATGTACATCCCCAGGTCCCATGGTCAGAGTCGGCAGGTCTGAGTGGGGCCCAGGAAACTGCATTTTCAAAAGACTCTAAATTAGAATCAGACATGACTGCTGTGTAGATTCGCCCTTCACTGTCACCCTGCAGAGGAGCAAGGTCCACAGGGTCGCTGTGTTCCCAGTGTGTTCCTGACGACACCGTAACGCCCCTTCCTTCCTCCCTCTCTCGCCAGTTGCTTACATTTCCTCATCCCGGAAACATGACAGCATTAAAGACGACTCCGAGGTGAGTGTGTGGAGCAGCTTGCTACTGTTACCGACGTCCTCTTGAAAGTCTGTGAGCCTATCTCTGGGGCAGTCATGGAAATCTAGATGTGAAATAGACACGGTCCAGGATGTTGCTAACTAATCTTCACGGGTGTGGATGTCTAGAAGGAAGTCCTTATTCTTGGGTCTTACTTCAGGCACGTCCTTGATGAATCCCTGGAGGTACCTGTCCCCACAGGTGGTCTGGGGACCACACCCTGCAGGGGAAGCTGTGCCCCACGTCCTCTCCACCCAGGTGGTACAGTGGCCCAGGGGCTGGCTTTTGAGCTGCAATTTTTATCAAGTTGTGTCTGCACCATACCTTCCTTTCGTTGCCTCATTTGGCCATCCTGGCAAACCCTCTGAAGCCCTTTCATGTCCTTCCCCAACTTGAGCCAAGAGGCTCAACTGAGCCTCACGTCTGTGGCCAGCTCTGCACCATAAACCCTGAGAAGGGAACAGAAGAGCTTGCTGCGTTCTTAGCCTCTGCTCGTAAAACCCAAGGAGGGGCTGCACTGGCGAAGCCCACACCTTTCCAGAGTACCAACAAATGTCACCCTCACAACTCGTGCTCCTTCCTGGCCATCCTGTGTCTGGAGGGAGGCCGGGGCACTTAGAAAGCAGAATCCAAGGCTGGGCATGGTGGCTCACACCTCCAGTCCCAGCATTTTGGGAGGCTGGGCACATCGCTTGAGTCCAGGAGCTCGAGAACAGCCTGGGCAGCATAGCGAAACCCTGTTCCTACAAAAATAAATACAAAATAATTAGCTGGGCATGGTGGCATGGGCCTGTGGTCCCAGCTGCTTGGGAGGCTGAGGTGGGAGGATTGCCTGAGCCTGGGAGGCGGAGGCTGCAGTGAGCCGAGATCGCACCACTGCACTCCAGCCTAGGCGACAGAGGAAGAGTCTGTCTCAAAAAAAAGCAGAGTCCGGCTGGGTGCGGTGGCTCACGCCTGTAATCCCAGCACTTGGGAGGCTGAGGCGGGCAGATCACAAGGTCAGGAGATCGAGACCGTCCTGGCTAATACGGTGAAACCCCATCTCTACTAAAAATACAAAATTTTAAAAAGCCGAGCGTGGTGGTGGGTGCCTGTAGTCCCAGCTACTCAGGAGGCTGAGGCAGGAGAATGGCGTGAACCCGGGAGGTAGAGCTTGTAGTGAGCCAAGATCACGCCACTGCACTCCAGCCTGGGCGACAGAGCCAGACTCCGTTTCAAAAAAAAAAAAAGCAGAATCCATTTTGCTGCATAGAACAGCACCTCCCAGTGAACTACCTCCTCCTCCCCGACATCCTTGCCAGGTGTAGCTTGCGGGAGGCAGAGGCTTCTGTTCTTCCTCGGAGTGCCTTTCTTCTGTGTATTTCTAATAATTATTTCTAATAATGTGTGCTTGCCGGTTTGGGAGCTCTTGGCAGGCATTAGCTACATTTGCTTTACCTTCCCTCCCCGAGGGAGGGCCCTGATCAGGAAGGATGGGCCCAGGCCCTGGGCCGCATGTCCCTGTGGCCACCTCTTCAGCCCCACTGATAGGGCTGAGAGCCTGGGGTCCCTCCCACCTGCAGCTGTGACCAGAGCCATGGTCTGTGGAGCGAACAGCTTCTGGCTTTCTAGCACCTTCCTCGGAAGCACACAGCCTTAAGTTCTCACCTTTCGTGTCCCAGTTCAGATGGGAGTTTGGGGGTGGGATCTGTGGGACGCAGAACTGAGACTCGAATCGTGAGGCTCTGGGCTCTGAGGAGCAGATCTCTGTTGGGACCACATGAGTGATGCGTGGTCCTCTGAGTCTCCCGGGAACCCCCCTCACTTTCTGGGGTCTTGTTCTCCCTCCCTAGGACCTTAAGCCAGTTATCGATGGGATGGATGGAATCAAAATCTCTCAGGGGCTTGGGCTGCAGGACTTCGACCTAATCAGAGTCATTGGGCGCGGGAGCTACGCCAAGGTTCTGCTGGTGCGGTTGAAGAAGAATGACCAAATTTACGCCATGAAAGTGGTGAAGAAAGAGCTGGTGCACGATGACGAGGTAGGTGCCACTTCTCATGGGTCCCGGGGTCCCAGGAACGCACTGCCCTGGGGCCACCTCCTTGGGAAGAGGGCATTAGAAGGCCATATAGGTGCCACTTCTCGTGGGGCCTGGGGCCCTGGGAACGCGCTGCCCTGGGACCACCTCTGGGCTTTAGCAGAATTAATCCATGCACGAGAGACCTAGCCTCATATTGACGGAGTTTGTGCAAAATCAGTAGTCATGCATCGCGTAACAACCAGGATGTGTTCTGGAAAGTGCCTGGTTAGGTGATGGCACTGTTGTGTGAACGTCACAGTGTGCACTCCACAAACCCAAACAGCGCAGCCAACTCCACGGCCAAGATGCACAGTGCAGCTCCTGCTCCCAGGTTGCAAGCCCGTATGGCTGTCAGTGCACTGCACACTGCAGGCAGTGAGGGGACCACCACGAGAGCACTTATATATCTAAGCTTAGAAAAGGTAAAGATGGGTATCGTGGTCTCCGCAACCTTCGCATGTATGGCCAACCACTGATACGTTGACTTCTAGCAGACTGCGGTTGAGTTTGAGGACGTCATCACCCTTGTTAGGAAATCTCTAGGGTTGAGCTGAACTGGACGGGTGATGGGGTGGGACAGGAAGCTGCCCATAGGCACTGCCCTGCTCCGTCCTGCACAAGGCCCCAGCTTTGCAGGACGTGCTGAGCTGCCGTTGGCTCTGTGTAGCAGATCTTCCCACACCAGCTGTTTCTGGGGGAGAAGTTTATTGATTATAGGATCAATGGTTTATTTGTTGAAAAATTTTTTTTTTTTTTTGGAAACAGTCTGACTCTGTCACCTAGACTGGAGTGGCTTGATCACAGCCCACTGTAGCCTCAAACTCCCCAGCTCAAGTGATCCTCCCACTTCAGCCTCTGGAGTGTTGGGACTACAGGCATGAGCCACCACCCCCAGCTGTATAATTTTTGTATTTTTTGTAGAGGCAGCATCTCACTCTGTTACCCAGGCTGGAGGGCAGAGCACGATCACGGCTCACCTCCTGCAGCCTCCACCTCCTCCTGCAGCCTCCACCTCCTGCTGGGCTGAGGTGATCCTCCTACCTCAGCCTCCAGAGGCACCAGGACTACAGGCATGCACCACCATGCCCGGCTATTTTTTGTGTTTTTTTGTAGAGACGGGGTTCCACTATGTTGCCCAGGCTGGTCTCGAATTCCTGCGCTCATGCACTCTGCCCCCCTCAGCCTGCTAGAGTGCTGGGATTACAGGCATGAGTCACTACGCCTGGCCTGTTTGTTGAAATCTTAATTCTGACTTCATAGACCTTTTTCTTTTAATTATAGTAAAATACACATGACATGGAATTTGCCATTCTAAAGTGTACAGTTAGGGCCGGGCGCGGTGGCTCACACCTATAATCCCAGCACTTTGGGAGGCTGAGACAGGTGGATTACCTGAGGTCAGGAGTTCAAGACCAGCCTGACCAATATGGTGAAACCCCAACTCTACTAAAAATACAAAAATTAGCCAAGTGTGGTAGCGCACACCTCTAATCCCAGCTACTCAGAGGCTGAGACAGGAGAATCGCTTGAACCGGGGAGGCGGAGATTGCGGTGAGCCGAGATCACGCTACTGCACTCCAGCCTGCACGACCAAATGAGACTCTGTCTTAAAAAAAAATAAAATATACAAATAAAGTGTACAGTTAGGCGGCTTTTAGCATATTGAGATGCAGAGTTGGGTAGCTATCACCTCTCTGATTCCAGAACATTTTCCTCACCCCAAAAGGAGACCCCATACCCACTCCCTGCTTCTGCTCTGCCTCAGCCCCAGTGGCCTCCAATCTGCCTTCTTCCTCTGCGGACTTCCATCTTTTGCACGCTTGACAGAACGGAGTTGTGTGTGAGCTTTTGGTGTCTGGCTTCTCCAGGATCCGTTTATGTGGCCGCTCGCTCAGGCCTTCCTCTCTCTGCCTGGCTGAGTAATGTTCCGTTGTCCAGTGGAGGCCCCATGTTTGTGTGTGCATCTGCCAAGGGGCATTATAGTGTTCCCACCTCGGCTGTTGTGAGTGGTGCCACTGTGAAGGTTTGCGTACAAGAGTCTGTTTGAGTCTATTGCCAGTTCTTTTGAGTGCAAACCTAGCAGTAGAGTTGCTAGGTCACGTGGTAGTTCTCTGTTCAACTGATGGAGACCTGCCAGGCTGCTTCCCACGCAGCCGTGCCATTTCACCTTTCCGCCAGCAACACACGGGGCCGTTTCTGCAGGTCCTCAGCAACACATGTTATTTTGATGATCACCATCCTAGCAAGTGTGCAGCTATGGCTTTGACTTCCATTTCTCTGATGACTGACAGTGTTTAGCATCTTTCATGCACTTGTTGGCTTCTGGTATTTTTGGCCTTTTGCTTTCATTCCTGAATGCAGGTTCCGTCTCTCAGGAGTAGATAAAAGGCCGACATGTGGGTGGCAGTAATGCTGTTGTCACCAAGTGCTGCTAGCACAGAAGGCCACTGGCTGCTCATCGAGCCCCGATGGGCTACAGAGGGGGTCCCTCCTCGCCAGCCATGCTCGGGGCTGGGAGGGCAGAGCTGGGGCTGGGGCTGAGCCTCTACTGCCTCCCAGCAGGGCGTGATCTGTGCAGTGCACAGGCTGTCCAGCTGGCCCCTCATCCCTGGGTGCAGAACTCACAAGTGGGTGGCAGCGTCCATGCCCTGCGCCGAGGAACAGAGGCCCTGAGAGGTGTGGTGCCCTGCTGATGGCCCCACTGCTGGCCAGCGGCAGCACAAGAGGAGTCCAACCCCCTTTGCAGCACGCCCCGGCCAGCTGGAAAGTTAATGACACGTATGAGAGCAAGTTTGCGGGACCCCAAGAAAAGACATTTGGAAGAGTCACTGCTGCAGTTTTGTTCTGTCTTGAAATCATCCTCTGTGAGCCAGGATGCCGAGGTGTGGACTCTGGGGTTGTCTTTCGAGAAGAGCCTGATTCCAGGAGTTGTTGAATGCTTGGATGTTTTCTAGAAATTTCTTTCTCCCCACAAAGAGACTGCACTCTCTGGGGCCAGGCTTGCCTCTCGTTCCCCCGGGAGTCACTGGCAAGCCCCTTCCCACCGATTCTGCACCACCGGCCCCATGCAGGGCCTTGAACTCAGCACTGCTGTCTCCAGGAGGTTCCACTTGGTTTGCGTGCTGAGTGATATGTGGGTCATGATGCCAACGCCGACGTCCCTGCAGTGCCGTGGTGGGTCATGATGCCAACGCCGACGTCCCTGCGGGGCCACAGTGGGTCATGATGCCAATGCCAACGTCCCTGTGGGGCCGCGGTGGGTCATGATGCCAATGCCAACGTCCCTGCGGTGCCACAGTGGGTCATGATGCCAATGCCAACATCCCTGCGGGGCCGCGGTGGGTCATGATGCCAATGCCAACGTCCCTGTGGGGCCGCAGTGGGTCATGATGCCAACGCTGACGTCCCTGCGGGGCCACAGTGGGTGGGTACTGCTGGTGAGGGCCACTGGGGGACGGGTGGTGGCAGGTGAGGGGTGGAGAAGTCACCGCTGACCCACTAGGTTTTCAGCCACTGCAGGTGGGAGGAGATGCGGGCTGGCAAGGAGCTTGGCTTGTGGCCTGGGCTGGCGTGAGATACCCGGCACACATGTTGAGCAGCCATCGGGGGGCAGGTCTGCAGCACAGGGAGAGGCCGGGCTGGGAGCTCTCGGCGTGGAAAGATGGGACTCGAAGCCACTCCATCGGATCCGCCTCCAAAGAGTAGGGAGGGTGGCCGAGGACCAAGCCTGGAGGAGGAGGGCGCTGAGGAGGAATGACACAGTCTCAGAGGCTAAATAGATACTAATGGTTTGTTGATTTGTTTCCACAAAACTTCCAGGGGTGGGGGCAGGCAACACAGTAAGACTCTGCCTCTACAAAAAATAAAATTGCTGAGTGTGGCGTGTATCTGTGGTCCCAGCTCCTCTGGAGACTGAGGTGGGAGGATCGCTGGAGCTCCAGAGGTCGAGGCTGCAGTGAGCAGTAATCGCACCCCTGCACTCCAGCCTATTTTGATGCATTTCTTTCACTGTCATTTTTCTAACCCCGAAGACAAGGGGTTGACCTAGGAAGGCTTGAGAGCTTTGTCCAGCTCTACTTTCTGGGGTCAAGATGAGACCAAGCTGTTGGATCTTTGTGACTCTAAAGTTGACTTTGACCTTGCAGCATTTTGCTGAACTGCAGCATGAATTGGGAGGGTGACAGCCCTGTGGCTGGAGCTAGTGCTCTGGCGATGGGTGTGGGGCTGGAGCTAGTGCTCTGGCGATGGGTGTGGGCTTATCACTCAGTAGCACTGGGACCTTGGGGAATCTGCTTAGCCCTCCACCTCCGTTTCCTTGTGTCCTAACTGGAGATAATAATACCTGCCTCCCGGAACCGTTAGGGCAAAGCCTGGAGGCCAGAGGCCAGTGTACCACCAGAGGCCAGCATACAACCAGAGCTCGTAGCTTTGGTGATCGTGGTGAAGATGGTGGTGATGATTATGGTGGTGATGGTTATGACGGTGATGGTGGTGATGATGGTAACGATGATGGTGATGATGGTGGTGATGGTGATGATGGTGATATAGTAGTGGTGATGACGTGATGGTGGTGGTGATGATGAAGATGTTGATGACGGTGGTGATGATGGTGATGACTGTGATGGTGGTGGTGGTGTTGACATTGAGGATGACGGTGGTGGTGATGATGATGGTAGTGGTGATGACAACGGTGGTGGTGATGACAGTAGTGATGTTGGTGATGAAAGTGGTGATGATGGAGATGGTGATGACGGTGATGATGGCAGTGGTGATGACAATGACAGTTGTGATGGTGATGACGGTGGTGGTGATGGTGATGATGACAGTGGTGATGACGGTGATGGTGATAGCGACAGTGATAGTGGTGGGGGTAATTGTGACAATGGTGATGGTGGTGGTGATGATGGTGATGACAGTGATGATGCAGATGGTCATGACAGTGGTGGTGATGATGACAGTGACGGTGATGATGACAATGGTGGTGAAGGTGATGGTGACAGCAACAATGATGATGATGGTAGGGTGGAGGTGGGATGGATGGTGACAGTGATGATGATGGTGATGGTGATGGTGATGGTGACAGCAACAATGATGATGGTGGGGTGGAGGTGGGATGGATGGTGACAGTTATGGTGATGGTGATGGTGACAGTGACGATGATGGTGGGGGTGGGGGTGGGGTGTATGGTGACAGTGGTGTGACGGTGGTGGTGATGGTGACAGTGACAATGATGATAGTGGTGGTGGTGGTGGTAGAGGTGGGGTGGATGGTGACAATGGTGGTGATGCAGTCTAATGGGCGTTTTCTTTTCCTCTCTGCATTGTCTTCCTGAAAGCAGAGGAAAGAGACTCCTTTCTTGCCTCCCCCTTGCCCAGGATGCCTGTGAGGAGCATTCAGGAGCCTCATTACCACTCCCTGGTTTCTATTTCAGGATGTTGACTGGGTACAGACAGAGAAGCACGTGTTTGAGCAGGCATCCAGCAACCCCTTCCTGGTCGGATTACACTCCTGCTTCCAGACGACAAGTCGGTAAGAAAAAGAAGGGTGTTTCTGATATTCTGCAGATTTCAGATTTGAACTGCACAGAAGCTAAGTCTGGTGTGATGTGTCAACTGTCACCTGTAAGGTTCTCCCAGTTGCTGTATGGGTGTTTTCAGGCCAGCAGACTCTCTTTGTTATTCTCCTTGGTTGGTGTCATATTAAGTACATTTCATGATCTGAACTTAAGTTATTTAATTCCGCTTACAAAATACTTACTGGAGGTATCCCACTGAGTGCAGGCATTGGGTCAGGTGCTGGGGCTACAAAAGTAAGCAAAAGAGGTGGATTTCTGTGCTTATTAAAATATGTACAGCTTCACCTTCAAGCTTTATATATATTGGAATTCTATGGCTTTGAATACGTTTGAAAGCTGGTGATCTAGGATATTAAACGTATGCTCTATTTAAAATTTGGGGGCCGGTTGACTTGGACCTATCTGATTTGTTTATTTGAAGAGTTATTGAGTATGTTCTGCATTGAGTCCTCAAGACCATCCCCAGGTTCAATGATTGGCTAGGAGGACTCCTGGGATCAGTCATACAGCCGCACTGGGGGCCACAGCTGGCATACTGCACTGGGGAGATAAAGGAGACTTGGCCAAGGAAAAAGGCACATGGGGAAAATTCCAGAAGAAACCAGTCACGAGCTCCCAAGAGCCCTCTCCCACCACAGCCTCCTAAAGTGCTGGGATTACAGGTGTCCACCACTCTGCCTGGCGGTCATGCAGAAGCATGTTATATCCGTGTAGGGAACTGTTTGCAGTTCACGTTCCCAGCCCCAGCTCCGGGCCAGCTTTGCGGGCCAGGCTTCCTAAGCACAGCGGTCCCAGGCCCTGGGTGCGACCCTCTGCTGCTCGGTTCTTAGCTGTACGTCTGGCGACTTGCGCTCCTCCGCTGCACACTCGGCTCTCCTGACTGCAGGGTCCTGTTCTTGCCTGTGCTTGGCAGCCACCTGTCTGTCTGTCGGAAGAGCCGGTGTGACCTGGCCATTCCCTGACCTGCTCTACCTGCGGTGCCGCCCTGGTCAAGGGTTCGTGTTTTCTGGCTGCTTCCACCTCCTCAGTGTGTTTCAGGGTCCCCCACCCTCCCCACCTGACCCCAGGGCTCCCCAGTGTTGGCTTCCCCATGTTGGGCCTGAGCCATATTTGAGAAACAGATCTGAAGTGTCTTTCTCCTGCCTCAAAGCTCCTCTGATTCCTCCCTAGTTGCTTCTGGGGTAAATTCCAAGCTTCCTGTGCATGTGGACGAGGCTTGTGGTGACCAGGCCCCAGTGCCCCATCGTGTGCTTCAGCGTGGCGCTCCCACCCGCGCTGCCTGCGCCTGATGGTTCTGTCCCCTTTCCTCCCACTCCCCCGCTTCCCAGAGCGAGTCAGTGCCTCCCTTTGCCTCCCTTTGTGCGTTCCCATCGTGCTTTTCCAGGCCTCTTTCTGCCGTGACTGCCATCCCTTGCGATTTCAGAATACGCCCAGGGCAAGGCAGCCTGGTCCCCCCCACACTTCCTGAATGGTGAGGTTCCAAGAAGGGTTTTGTTTTGCTTTGGTTCGTTTTCATATGTGAACTTGTAGGGATGTAGATGTAAAAGGGGTCCGATATCCCACCCTCACTTCCCCGAGTGGCCCAAAGCTCAGCCCCTTCTGCACTTGTGTCTTTGGACTCTTCTCTCAAGTCACAGGTTCCCAGATGTGTAAACCCGAACTTAAAGAATTGTCATCTGTGGGGTGTCTGTGGGATCCCCGCAGTGACACCAATCACTGTCCTGTGGGAGCATTCGGCATTCACAGTTGGGAATAATTCCTATGCATGTCTGATTTTTTTGCCTTTTTCTTTTTTTTGAGACGGAGCCTTTCTCTGTCGCCCAGGCTGGAGTGCAGTGGCGCGATCTCGGCTCACTGCAACTTCCACCTCCCGGGTTCACGCCATTCTCCTGCCTCAGCCTCCTGAGTAGCTGGGACTACAGGCGCCCGCCACCACGCCCGGCTAATTTTTTGTATTTTTAGTAGAAACGGGGTGAGCTCTGGGTTGGGGGGAGGACTGGCAGCTGCCTTAGTCCAGTAGCTGGGGGGCTGTGAAAACTGCCCACAAATCCTTACCGACTGCACAGCACCAGACACCCACATGAAGCAAAGCCAACGTCGGCAAGGCAGCCACGCGTCCGGGTGGCAGAAAAGTCTGGCCTGGCCCAGGTGGGTGTGCTCGGCTTCGCCACCTCTGCTCCCTGGTCACTGGAGGTGACTACAGGTTTTATGGGGACTTTCTCTTTGTGCGTTGGTTCTGCTGGAACATCCAGCTGAGGTTTCGCGTGGGCCCCTTGCTGAGGGCCAGGTGAATGACACGCAGAACAGGACACCCCTTCGCTCTGGGCGGCCTCACAGCTCCCGGGCCATATCCAGGGGACACCTGGCCAATGAAACTGCAGAGGTTTCCACGCAAGTTTGGTTCCCATAAAGGGTCTGTGAGTGGGGAAGAATCAGAATTGCTTTCTTTCCATCCCAAATCTGGTCTTGCCTCTTCTGGCTGGCCATGTTCGTGTCCACTGGGCGGCTGCAGGGAATCCTTGAATGTTACAGTTCAACATTAGTCTCACCTCGTGTGTACAGATGGAGAGAAACAATTCATTCGCATTTTTAAGACACAATAAACACCTGCTTTATGGACAAACCATACCCCATATCTACACAGTCCACCTTTTCCAAACAGCAGCCAAAATTAAAATGAGCCATAGAGTCTCCAAAACGAGAACTCGCTTCAGTTTAAGCTATTTCAGGAAAACTGGGTAACTGGAGATTTAGCTGAAATGACTACTTTCAGCGTCCCCCGCCCCATTCAGCTGGAGTCCGAGGACACTTTCTCACTAAGGCACGCTGCTCTCAGATGGTAGGTGAGCAAACTACCCTTCAAATACGCCCATTCACTCGCTGTTCTAAAATAAAACCTTTTACCGTTTGCCACGGTTGATTATTTTACATTCATTCACACTCAGAATGTGTTTCTTTAAAAAGAACAAACAGGCCAGGCGCGGTGGCTCACACCTGTAATCCCAGCACTTTGGGAGGCCGAGACGGGCGGATCACGAGGTCAGGAGATCGAGACCACCCTGGCTAACACGATGAAACCCCGTCTCCACTAAAAATACAAAAAAAATTAGCCAGGCGTGGTTGCAGGCGCCTGTAGTCCCAGCTACTTGAGAGGCTGAGGCAGGAGAATGGCGTGAACCCGGGAGGCGGAGCTTGCAGTGAGCCGAGATCCCGCTACTGCACTCCAGCCTGGGCAACAGAGCGAGACTCCATCTCAAAAAAAAAAAAAAAAAAAAAAACACCCTTGCTTATCTGTGGAAGGGCTTCTCAGGCCGTGCCCTGACTGAGACACTTAAGTAAGTTCTTCTTGGTCAAAGTGACTTCTAGACGTGAAAAGCACTTCGCCCAGCACTGTGTGTGTGTGTCTCAATTATGCTTTGAAACCTGCCTGAAGCTCTGGAGAGGGAGACAGCTTTACAAACAGCAGAGAGTGACGTCCCTGGAACTGGTCACCAGCGTCAGGAGGCGTGGCGTGGCACCTGGGGAGGGCCCACAGGGAGCAGAGTGGGACTGCGTGGAGAGAGGGGGGCAGGCAAGGGTTGGGTCACGTAGGAGGGGCTCATGGGGGACAGGCCTTTGGGAAGGACGAGGGCAATGGTGCGTGTCAGAGAAGAGAAGCAGGCCTGAAGGTGCCAGGGGCTTTCGAAGCTGGATTTGGCCAAGAGGCCCTGGGACGCGGAGGCGCCAGGGATTCTCAGTGCATTACTGGTGTTGGGCAGGCACTCATGTGGGGAGTAGAATCTGGGCCGCAGAAGCCAGAGGGACCTGCTGGGCCTGTCATGGCCTGGAGGGAGGCCTTGGGGGTGGGGAGGAGGGGCCTGTCTCCATGTGGGGGAATCACCCCAGTTCCCAGAAGTCAGGGCAGTGCTGGCCAGACAGGCACAGGGCGGGGCCAGCCTGGACGTGGAGGACTTGGGGGTGCTGTGGCCTGGGATGGAGACACCCCCCGGGGGTGGTTGTGGTTGTGGGTGTGTGAGAAAGAGGTGAGGGTGTGACGGGGTCCGACCCTGGGGTGCTGCCTCCTCAGGGCTGCAGAAGGAGGCGCCGCCATGGGGGTGGAGGCAGTAGAGGGAAGGGCTCAGTGAGTGCCACAGCAAGGACAACCTTGGGAAGGGCAGGTGCCTATTCTTTGGGAACATGAGTCACCTCCCTTTCAAAACCCATCCGTGTGCTGGAGTCACGGGAGCTCAGAACAGAAGGAGAGATGCTGACTGACACCCGTAGGGCCCAGCGTGGGCGCAGCCGCCTCAGCCTTTGTTCTGCCGACACACGGTGACGGCTCAGCAGGCCCCTGATTTGCTCACTTTTCATCGGGGTTTCCTAAAATGGTAAAAGTGCCACGCTAAACCCTAGCACTTCTGGAGCAGGACGCTTGGGCCCGTGGTCCCCACGAGGCTGTGCACGGGAGAAGGGGCTCTTCCCAGCATCAGGGGCCTGGCAGGAGCCAGGGGCTTGGTTTGCCTTTTGCATTGTGAGGGCGTCCTGCACTCTTCGGGAACACTGTGGACAGCTGCGCATGCATCATCCCAGAGCTCTGGGCAGTGAGGGGCCCTCCGGGACCCCCAGGACATGGGCTCTGAGACACACCTGCAGCATACAGGGGGCCCTACTGTTTCCTGATTTGGTGTCGCAGGCCACACGGGGCTGTGCAGAACACGGGAGAAAGGGATGCGTTGTCTGTAGTTCTAATCGGGAGGCACCCAGCCGCTCTTAGAACAGGTCAGGGGGCAGGTGTCATTGCCATTCAGGGTCACATCAGGACCAGGGGGCCTCCACTGCAGGCTTGGAGATGATTTTGCCAGTAGTGAGCAGAGATGAGGTCATGGCGTCTCCCCTTCTCCATCCAGACCCGAACGTCCCATGCCACTGCGCCCTGCATGGTTCTCGGGATGGGCAGGGATAGGGGTGGCAGCCCTGAAGCCACCTGGGGTCTCCTTAGTTGAAGGAACTTTCAGGACCAGTCCTGAAATTGTGCCTTTGCTGCTTAACTACTAGATCACGACAGAGACCACATAAAAGAAGAGCCTCTTTCTAAACTTGTATCCCATTTTAACGTGCAGGAAAGAACTTTTGTCCGCACTCCAAAGACCCTGGACTAACCAGCGTCACCATCCAGACAGTTTTGCCTCTTGTTTTTCCTTTTCTCTTGTTTATTTTTCCATGTGGACTTTATAATCAACCCGTCTGCTTCCAGAAAGAAAAAGAAACTGGGCTTTTCTTTTCTTTTTTTTTTTTTTTTTTTGAGAAGGGGTCTTGCTCTTTCACCCAGGCTGGAGTGCAGTGGCGCAATCTTGGCTCACTGCAACCTCCGCTCCCTGGGTTCAAGCAATTCTCATGCCTCAACCCCCCGAGTAGCTGGGATTACAGGCCCCTGCCACCACACCCAGCTAATCTTCGTATTTTTAGTAGAGACAGGGTTTCACCATGTTGGCCAGGCTGGTCTCAAACTCCCGACCTCAAGTGATCCACCTGCCTGGGCCTCCCAAAGTGCTGGGATTACAGGTGTGAGCCACTGGGCCCAGCCTGAAACTGGCATTTTCATTGGGATTTGTTAAGTTTACACATTACCTGAGGCGAAATTGACATCCTTCTAGTGTTGGATCTTCCCATTCAGGAACCCGGTTTACCTTTTCATTCACTCACATCCTCTTTCAGGAGACTCTTGAAGTCTTCATGTGGTTTTTTTCACTTCCTTGTCTAATTATTATTATTATTTTTACAGATGGGGGTCTTGCTGTGTTGCTCAGTTTGGTCTCAAACTCCTGGGCTCAAGCGATTCTCCCACCTCAGCTTCCCAGAGTGCTGGCATTTCAGGCATGAGCCACGGTGCCTGGCCACTTCCTTGTTTAATTTTGTCTTGAGTGTCTCGTCTCGTTTCTGTTATAAACGATGTCTTTTTTCTTCTCTCAGAGCATCCAGCAGCAGGCAGCTTGGTCTCTGCATGGTAACTGTGAGTCCCATGGCTTCTGAGTTCTCTTCCTTGTAGTAACTTTCAGGTGGTTTTCTGGGGCTTTAGATGCAAGGGTTAACATTTGCAGGTGGTGGCCAGGCGCGGTGGCTCACGCTTGTAATCCCAGCACTTTGGGAGGCCGAGGCGGGCGGATCACGAGGTCAGGAGATCGAGACCACGGTGAAACCTCGTCTCTACTAAAAAAAAAAAAAAAAAAAAAAAACATCTGCAGTTGGGGCAGCATCACCCACCTCAGCCGCTGCACCCAGGTCGTGCCGTCTCTGTTCATCTTCCTCTCTGATGACAGTGGCCAGCACCTGCCTCACTGGGGTGACGTTGACACTGGATGGCCCTGTCCTATTCCTGACCCCAGCTGGAACACTTTGCACCAGAAGCACGGTGCTATCCTCAAGGCAGAACGGAAACATTTACCCATCTTGGGCAGACAGCATTTGCCCTGGCATGTGCAAAGGGTGTTGGGAGGGCCACAGGGGAGAGGAGAGACAGGGGCTCTGCCTGCAGCCATTGAACTGGGTTCTGGAGCCCACAGAGGAGCTGCCCCTGCCTGAGCTGTTGGAGACGGGAACAGACCCTCCCAGTTCCTGGGCCCATCATCTGGTCTCTGAGGACACCTTCTGCTGTTAAAGTCCCTGGCAGTGATACATACAGCCTCTCAGCCCCCAGGCACTGGGAGAAGGTTCTAGAAAGGCTGATCAGCTGAGAGAAGATGACCGATAACTGCATGCAGAGGTGTGACTTGTCCTATTAAGGGACTTTCCATTCATTTCTATTTTGCTATCAAGAAAAAACACTGAGGCCGGGCGCGGTGGCTCACGCCCAACACTTTGGGAGGCCAAGGCGGGTAGATCACGAGGTCAGGAGATCAAGACCATCCTGGCTAACACAGTGAAACTCCGTCTCTACTAAAAATACAAAAAAAAAAAAAAAATAGCCGGGCATGGTGGCGGGCACAGTGGCGGGCACCTGTAGTCCCAGCTACTTGAGAGGCTGAGGCAGGAGAATGGCGTAAACCCAGGAGGCGGAGCTTGCGGTGAACGGAGATTGCACCACTGCACTCCAGCTTGGGCAACAGAGCGAGACTCCGTCTCAAAAAAAAAGAAAAAAAAAGAGAAGGAAAGAACACTGCAAGTTGTTCAGAGGCCTCCTTGCCATTTGTGGAGATCATTGTTCTGATTTTTACTCCTTAGGCCCTCCTGGAATGAATGGTGTCATCATAATGTAGCTGCTGGTATTGAACCATCGTTAGATTCCTGGGGAAAACCATGCCCTGTCTTAGTGTGCTACTCTGTTAATGTGCTTCTGAATTCAATTTGCTGATATTTTATTTAGGAATTTTTTTTGTTGATATTCATATTAGTTTAGAATCTTTAGGACACAGAGCTACTGCTCCAGTGATCAAGAGAGACACAGGATGGAAACACAACTTTTGTCACCCACAGGCCTTGGGGGTGCACAACCTGCTGGGAGGCCAGGGAGCGTAAAGAGAGACAGGGACCCCTGGGCCAACCCCTTATTGGGTCCAGGGTGTTCTGCACACAGGTTTCCCATGGGAAGTTTTAACTGGTGGACTTAAAGCAAGCAGGCCTGAGCTCCGTGGGGCCACGTGTGACTGTGGAGGGACTCTGCAGTGTGGCTGCACAGTCCATGTGGGGCATGGTATCAGCAGGGCTGCAGGGAGGTCACCAGGGAGCAGTTGCATAGGGTGGGTGTCTGGGTGGGCCAGCTCGAGGAATGGGGGGATGTGGAACTGGAAACTGTCACGGCAACAGCCCTGCTTCTGGTAGGAGAAAGTTCAGCTTAGATCCAGAATGGATGCCGAGGCAGCCTAAAACGGTGAGCGTTCCCTGCACACTCTGGCGTCTGATCTCTAGCTCCCCTCTCTTGTGCAAGCTTCATTGGATTTTTAAATTTTTCTAATTTTTCAATTCCCGGGAACATTCTAAATCACGTTATTACCTCTTGGCGGGATCCTTGTGCGATTGCTGGGCCTTGGGTGTCGTGGAGGGCAGCTGTCTCGCTCTGCCCCGGCTTTCGTGATGTTGTGAGCCTTACCCTGCCGAGGCGGGGTGTTCTCACCCAGTCCCACGGCTGCACCCTGCCTTGCCTTTTCCTCTGCTCAGCTTCATCCCAGGCCGTGTCTCCTGGCTCCGGGAAGGTGAGGGGCTGCCTCCCATGCGTCCTTTCATGTTGAGGACACCCGTGTTTGCCTTTGCGTGTGAGCCCCATTGTTGCTGGGACACACTGCCCTCCAGTGCTCGAGTGCATTTCCTGGGTACTTTCTGGCATTTTATCCTCTGTGGAGAAATCCAAGGCCTGCCAGCATCCCCACCAGTAGATTTCTTTGGACGAAGTAAAATCCTTCTGTTGATTGAGCTTTACAGCCTTTCCTCATCTGCTGGCATCTTCCTCAGAGCTTTAATGTCCATCCTGCACTCCGAGTCAGGAATCTGATTTTCCAGCGTGCCCTGTAATGATGGTGCTGTCACCGCTGTGATGTCCGCTGTGAGGTGGGGACAGGACCTGAAAGTGGGGTTTCCAAGTGAGGGTTCTGGGCCCGCCCGAGTCATCTGATGTTGGGTCTGACAAGCCAGGAGCTGTGTGAGCTGGAGAACATCCCCTAACCTGTCTGTGCCTCGGCTTCCCCATCTGTAAAACGGCGAGGGCTGAACTTACTTCCTGGTGATGGGGTCAAGTGCATTAACACAGAGGGACTTGGAGACTGACGCTTACTGAGGGCCGCACCAGCGGTCAGCAAAGGTTGTCTTAAAGGGTCAGGCAGTAAATATTTCCAGCTTTGTGGGCCGTGCGGCCTCTGTGGCAACTATGCGTTCTAAAACAGAAGCAGCCTTAGACACTGTGTGAAGGGACGCGTGTGGCCGTGTTCCACCAGAACTTTCTGTACACACATGGTGGCGGCCCGCCCGGACCCATCTGGTTACTTCTTGACTCTCAGGGCAGCGTCTCCTGTGCCTCCAGGAGAGGGCTCCGGTTCCTCCCTCTGAGCCAGGCAGGCCCTTTACATTCCTGGAGGGGGTGGGGGGAGTGGCGAGGAGGGGGCAGCACCAAGGACAGGGCCCACCTCCTAGGAGGTTTTATGAGCTTCCCCCAGCACCCGGCCGTCTCCTGTCTCCTGGGGAGCTTCCCCCAGCCCCCGGCCACCCCCTAGGAGGTTTTGTGAGCTTCCAGCATCCCCCTGTGGCCACCGTCCCTCCACTTCCCACGTCTGTTGGATGGTGCCGGTTCCAGGGCAGGGTCGGGGACTGGATCCGGCTGCAGTCAGCGTCTTCCCTGGTTCCTGAGAGCTGCACTTTGTCTTTGGTTGTTGATGAATCCATTTTTGTTGGCGTTCTTCACGTTTGTGTATTTGATTAAGTATCGTGGACAGGCAGGTGCAGTGGCTCACACCTGTAATCTCAGCCCTTTGGGAGGCTGAGGCCGGAGGATCACTTGAGGCCAGGGGTTCAAGACCAGCCTGGGAAATGTCTCGAGACCCTGTCTCTACAAAAAATTTAAAAATTAGCTGGCGGTGGTGGTGCGAGCCTGTGGTCCCAGCTCCTCGGGAGGCTGAAGTGGGAGGACTACCTGAGCCTGGGAGGTCGAGGCTGTAGTGAGCCATGATCACACCACTGCACTCCAGCCTGAGTGAGATCTTGTCTCAGAAAAACAGCCCTGAGGGCACGTGTCTCGTGAGTCCCGCCTCCTGCCTCCTGCCTCCTGCCTCCCTCCTCCCTCCTGGGCTCTCCTTGCTCCTCTCCCCTTGCAAACATGGGAGGAGCATTAATGCCAGGACAGGGAGCAGGGAGGGGCATCCCCAGTACCTCCAGGCCACGACATGGCGAGTGTGACTACCAGGACACAGAGGGGCAGCTTCAGCCCACCCCCCCACCTCCGGCTGTGCTTCCCAGCGTCTCTTGGGGTCAGGACTGTGCGTGTCACTGAGGGGCTACGGGTGAAGCCACACACGCCCCCTGGCCTGGCCTTGCGCCCCTGCCTGAGAGCCTCTACGCAGGACGGCGTCTGCGGGGCACCCAAGTGGGCCGAGCCCATGTGGATTGCAGGTGCACACCACCAGCGTGAGGAGAGGAGTGGGCTCAGAGCATGCTCAGCCCTGGTCTCAGGCGTCTTGTCAGCAGTCGGCTCAGCTTGTATCACGCAGAGTAGCCTTAGAGTGAATTGACACCAGATTGTCCTGGTGGGTTTTTGCTCTGAAGAAATGTCAAAAGTAGCATTAAGGTTTTTCTGTAGACAAAAAAACCCCACCGTCATTGCAGCTTGAGCAGTTGCAAATTAAGTAAATTCCTTCCTCAGCAAGCTGCCTGGGTCCTAGGCCTCGGGCAGAGAGAAATGGCTTTCAGCGCAGTTCCCGTGATTGGCTTTTCTCTGGAGAGGAAGAGGAAGCGGCCTCCACCTCTACCTCTCTAAGTGTTTAAATGTCCCCCAAATTCTCTCAGCCTCCTGAGGCATTGTATTGATGCTTTTCTCTAGAATTCATGTATTTCTTTATTTTCTCTGGAAATGGCGTTGGCTTTGTCCCTGTCCTATGGGCCGTGATAGCTTAAAGTGAGGATGTACCCACAGAGGCCGTGGAGGCCCTTCCCGGGCACCACAGCAGCACTGTTGGGGTGAACATGGCTCCTCTCGGGGGGACGGGTGGGAGGGACCAGCACCCGTCGGGGCGTGTAACTCTTGCTGGCAAAAAATATATGGTGAAGTCACCCTAAGG
This sequence comes from Hylobates moloch, assembly GCF_009828535.3. NCBI lineage: Eukaryota > Metazoa > Chordata > Mammalia > Primates > Hylobatidae > Hylobates > Hylobates moloch. The sequence goes on from NW_026652284.1 coordinate 1,689,663, forward strand.
GTTTTTGTGGTTTTTTGTATTTTTATTTTATTCTTTGAGACGGAGTCTTGCTCTGTCGCCCAGGCTGGAGTGCAGTGGTGCAATCTCAGCTCACTGCAGCCTCTGCCTCCTGGGTTCAGGCGATTCTCTTGCCCTCAGCCCCCCGAGTAGCTGAGATTACAGGTGCGCACCAGCAGCCCTGGGTAATTTTTGTATCTTTAGTAGAGACGGGGGTTTCACCATGTTGGCCAGGATGGTCTCGAACTCCTGACCTCAGGTGATCTGCTTGCCTCGGCCTCCCAGAATGCTGAGATTACAGGCGTGAGCCACCGAGCCCGGGCACTCTAAGGGTTTTGAATAAATTCTCTCTTAAAGTTTTCTGACCAACTCTTAGGTCGTGGGTGTCCTCCAGGGGTTGGAGGCCTTCATGGAGCTTCGTTCCCATGGGGTTGACATTACTGAACGAGTTCCTCCACGGGTGCACTGAGGACGTTCCTGCACATCGAGGGCACCCTCAAAGCTGCTCTTTCTGTCATTGCTATTTTGTTTATACCGGGTATTGGCAAACTTTTTCTTGAAGGGCCCAAGAGTAGACATTTTTGGCTTGGCGGCCACAAGGTCTCTGTTAGCAACTCCCTCTGCCACAGTGGCTGGAAAGCAGACGTAGGTAATAGACGCACCAGTGAGCGTAGCCTCATTCCAATAAAACTTTATTTACAAAACAGGCAGCAGTGGACCAGCGAGTCCCCAGGGACAAGGGCCAGGTTACCAGAGAATTTCCAAGCACATCCATTGGAGGCAGGGGAGACAACAAAAGCCAAGGAACGAGCCTTCCCCAGCCGCTCCCTTCCCCAGCCCCTCCCTAAAGGCGCGGCTTGTTCTTCAGGATGCCCGATTGGCCACGTGGACGTCTCTCCAGCTCTTCACTGGGGCTCAGGGCTCTTTCGATTTTTAGAAGTTTGTTTCTAATCAGAAACTACACAGATGATTTGCAGCCAGTTCACCTGTCCTGTGTAAACTGGCCTCTATCCTCTCTGGCTTAATTCTGGGAGCTCGTGGAGGGTGGGAGCGGGGACAGGTGCCTTGAGGCGTAACAGTGGTGGTGGTGTGGGAGCTTGCGTGGGATCGAGGGACATGAGCAGATTCGCACACACTTCCCTCCTTCACTCCCTGCTCCACGGGGGGCAGCCAGGAGCAGCCACCAGTCCGAAGCAAATAAACAATTCAGGTGCCAGAGGAGCCGCTGACCTAAAAACCCACCACAGGGTATTTCTGGGAGATTGTATGATAATTTAATTTTGAAAATTGAGTCTCATGAAATGTAGGAAAGATCTTATTAGGGGCCGGGCGCGGTGGCTCACGCCTGTAATCCCAGCACTTTGGGAGGCCGAGGTGGGCGGATCACAAGGTCAGGAGATCGAGACCACGCTGAAACCCCGTCTCTACTAAAAATACAAAAAAAAAAATTGGCCGGGCGAGGTGGCGGGCGCCTGTAGTCCCAGCTACTCAGGAGGCTGCGGCAGGAGAATGGCGTGAACCCGGGAGGCGGAGCTTGCAGTGAGCCGAGATTGCGCCACTGCACTCCAGCCTGGGTGACAGAGCGAGACTCCGTCTCAAAAAAAAAAAAAAAGATCTTATTAGGAAGAGAAACCGCATGGCCCAGTCCCTGAGACGGGAAGGGCCTGCGTGGTCCTGATGACATCCACGGATCTTTTAAAATCATACGATCACGTCTGCGAAACCGGGATGCTACTTCCCAGCTGGCCTCTCCCTGACCCCAGCTTGTCCCCTTGGAAGGCTGGCGGACTCCTCAGCCTCGAAGTGATGAAATCAGGCCTTGAGGCCACCCCACCCAGGGACCTACGGTGCTGTCCCCATGCAAGAAACCGCCTCGCTCCAGCCCCCGGCAGATCCTGTCCCAGCCCCCAGCCCTGGTCCAAGCCACCTCCACTCCCACCTGGTGACAGGCCACATCCTTCATTCCGGGGCCCACCCACACTTCCCAAGTCCGCACACAGTGGCCAAGAGCGAAGGCCGGTGAGGCCCCTGCATGACTCCCTCACCTGCCCCCTTCACGAGCGGCCCCGCAGCCCGTCCCCACCAGCCCCTCTCTGCTGCCAGGGTGGTCCTGCTGCTCTTTGTTCTTTGCAAGACAACCTGCGGGAGGGTTCGGGCCCACGAAGGCTGCTTCTGTGGGGCTTCTGTCTAAGGAGGCCGCCATCTGCCGAGGTGACTGCAGCCTCCGGCGCCTCTCTCCCTGCAGGCTGTTCCTGGTCATTGAGTACGTCAACGGCGGGGACCTGATGTTCCACATGCAGAGGCAGAGGAAGCTCCCTGAGGAGCACGCCAGGTGGGTGCGCGTGGAGGGGGCTGGGTGGATGCACGCAGAGTGGGGGACGGGTGGGTGCGCCCGGAGTGGGGGATGAGTGGGTGCACCCGGAGTGGGGGACGGGTGGGTGCGCGCGTGAAGCGGGGGACAGGTAGGTGTGCGCGGGGGGGGGTGGCCAGGTGGGTAGGTGGTGGGGCGGCCGGGTGGGTGTGCGCAGAGTGGGTATGACCGGGGGGGTGGGTGCGCGAGGAAGGGGCCGGACACTTTCTCCAGGGGTCAGGAGGGAGGTCCAGGTAGGATGGCAGAGGGCACCATGTCCCCACAGTGTGATGTCCCCTGCATTGTGACACATTCCATGTTTGCTCCGGAGTCACAACATTTGAGAGGTCTCCTGAGTTACAGTGCCTCAGACCAGTTCCCTGGGCCCCACCCCTGAAGCAGCACCAGGCCTCGTCCGAGAGAAGTGAGAGTCTCCTGGGATTGTGCTGTCTTCATGGTGGCTCTGCCCTGGTTCTGCTCTTCACCCTGTTAGTGGCACAGCATGGCCAGCGTTTACTCAGCATTTGAGTGGTCTGTTTCTAGAGTGACCTGAGAGACTCCTTCCTGCCCCTCCTTTTCATCTCTGATATCTTCGGGCCTCCCCCAGCAGCCGCGGGGCCTCCGGCATGGTTCAGGGCCTCCCCTGGCAGCCAAGGGGCCTCCAGGACCGTTTGGGGGCTTATTTCAGCTCCCTGGACCTTTCTTGTCTTCTGTAGTTTCTCTTTTTCCTCATTTCCTTACTTAAGAACGTTCTATGCAGTTTTGTGAGTCACCTTAGATTCTTTCTGGCAATAGGACAGTAGGCAATAAATCGAGAACAGTACACTTCCCACAACGCTGTTTTTAAAAACTGTGGCAAGATACACACAACATAAAAGGTAGCATTTTGGGGCATGGAGTTCAGTGGCGTTGAATGCACCCCATGCTTTGCAGCCACTGCCGGCCCCCATCTCATCTCCAGAGCACGCCCCTCTTCCCTGCTGAAGCTCAGCCCGTCAGACACTCCCTCCCTGTCCCCCACCCCAGCCCCACATCCTCACCCCAGACGGGCACGTCCCACTTTCTGTCCCTCTGATTCGAGGACTCTAGGGACCTCGTCGGAGTGGAATCACAGTGTTGGTCCTTTGGTGGCTTATTTTCCTGAGCATGGCGTCCTCAAGGTTCATCCGTGCTGTGGCCTGTCTCAGAATTGCCTTCCTTTTTCAGGCTGGATAACGCCCCGTTGGATGGAGGGGCCACACTTTGCTTATCCGTCCATCCCGCAGGGAGCACTTGAGTGGCATCCACATGTTGGCCATGGTGAACAGGGCTGCTGTGAAAACGGGTGTGAAGTAATCTCTTGAACACCCTGCTTCCGGTTCTTTGGGGTATACACCCAGAAACTGAATTGCTAACCACATAAGAATTCCATATTTAGGCTGGGCGCGGTGGCTCACGCCTGTAATCCCAGCACTTTGGGAGGCTAAGGTGGGCGGATCACGAGGTCAGGAGATCGAGACCATCCTGGCTAACATGGTGAAATAACACGGTGAAACCCTGTCTCTACTAAAAATACAAAAAATTAGCCGGGTGTGGTGGCGGGCACCTCTAGTCCCAGCACTTGGGAGGCTGAGGCAGGAGAATGGCGTGAACCCGTGGGCGGAGCTTGCAGTGAGCCGAGATCGCGCCACTGCACTCCAGCCTGGGTGACAGAGTGAAACTCTGTCTCCACAAAAAAAAAAAAAAAAGTCATATTTATTTATTTATTTATTTTTTTTTTGATGGAGTCTCGCTCTGTCACCCAGGCTGGAATGCAGTGGTGCGGTCTCAGCTCACTGCAGCCTCCGCCTCCCGGGTTCAAGTGATTCTCCTGCCCCAGCCCCCAAAGTAGCTGGGACTACAGGTGTGTGCCACCACACCTGGCTAATTTTTTTGTATTTTTAGTAGAGAAGGAGTTTCGCCATGTTGCCCAGGCTGGTCTTGAATTCCTGACCTCAGGTGATCTGCCTGCCTCAACCTCCCAAAGTGCTGGGATTACAGGCGTGAGCCACCAAGCCTGGCACCGTGTTTAATTTTCGAGGACCTGCCGGACTGTCTTGCACAGCACCAGTGCTGTTCTGCCCTCCTACCACAACGTGCCATGCCTCTGGTCTTTCCCGCGTCGAAGTCGTCGTATTATTTGCCCACTCCTACCCTTGTGGAGGCTGCCACGTCGTTCTCTGTGTCTTTGACAGCAGGCCATCCTGAGGCACATGGGGTGGTGTCCTGGAGCTTTCATTGGCATTTCCCTCCCTGCCCCTGTGCACTGCACTTTCAAATCCTGGGCCTGGTCATTGAGAGGATGCCGGGCCCGTGGTGGGGCAAACGGGAGTGTGTGGCCCCCAGGCTGGAACTGTTGGCGCAGCCTCTGGCACACGCACTGCCCCCATGACGGCGTCCCCGCCCCCAGGTTCTACGCGGCTGAGATCTGCATCGCCCTTAACTTCCTGCACGAGAGGGGGATCATCTACCGGGACCTGAAGCTGGACAACGTCCTCCTGGACGCGGACGGGCACATCAAGCTCACAGACTACGGCATGTGCAAGGTGCGTGTCTCGGGCCACGTCCCCCGACCATCCCGTGTGTGCTTCTCGGGGTGCCTGTCCTGCGGGGTAGTGTCTGCAAGAACCCTCTCCTAGTAACTCTGCCCCCACAGGAAGGCCTGGGCCCTGGTGACACAACGAGCACTTTCTGCGGAACCCCGAATTACATCGCCCCGGAAATCCTGCGGGGAGAGGAGTACGGTGAGTGCTGCTGCCCTGGCCCCTCTCGGAGCACACAGGGCCAGAGACGGCTTCAGGCCTGGCCCAGCAGCCAGGGAGAGGTGTCCTTGACCATCTTACACCCGAAAGCCACACACTCTTTTTCCCAGCCGGATGTGATCATCTGGTCTCAGCCCCTTATTTGAATTCTGGAAAACCTCCCATGTCCACTTGAGCAGCCCCTTGGGGAGGGCACCGCACAGGATTCCTCCTGCCAGGGAGCCCCAAAGACACAGGAAGGGGAAAGACACAGAAAGCGGGGGTGGGACAGGGTGCAGTGCCTGAGTCCCCATGCTGCACGCGTGGCTAGGGGAGAAGCAGTTGTCCGGGGAGCCCCGGGGGGTGCAGGAGCCTGTGGACAGGACCCCGCAGCCCGTGCAGCTGAGGGCGCCATGCACACTGGAGTGTTTCTGCTCCTCTCCCGTCTCTGGGCGTGAAATGGGGACATGGTGGGCACGTGTGTGCAGCCCTGTGTGTGTGTGTGCCATTGTGTTGTGCTGAGTGTTCATGTGTTGGGCATCCGTGTGTGTTGTGTGCATGCACATACTGTGTTTGTACACACTCCACTTTTGCATCCTGGTGTTTTCCATGAGGCATGCATGGTGTGCCTTCAGACATTTTTACACATTTTTTTTGCCATCAGAATGGGGGTAGGGCAGGCAGGGTGGGCAGGTCACTCGGCCCCTGGGATAACTGGGCTTCCCAGCGGCCACAAGGGAAGTCTCAGTAGCCAGCGAAGGACAGACAGCAGATCTGGACTGGAATATAGTCTAGAACCCAGCTCGGGATGGGATTCCATGTGGGACAGTGGCAGCATCTCACCTCAGCAGGGAGCAGGGGGACTTCCGGGGACCTAGGGACAGCTGCCGTCCTTGGGCGAAACTGGTCAGGGTCTCCCACCCCTCATTCGCTGGAACACATTCCCAACAGGTTGACTACTTGAACCTTTTTAAAAAACAAAATGAGTGTAGAAGAAAACACAGGAGAGTATTTCCGTTATTGCAGCAAAAGGGTTTCTTCAAGCTTAGTTCTGTAACAGCAGAAACGAGAGAGGAGGGTTGTCTGCAGGTTCCACCAGTGCCTTGTGCCTGTGTGGTCACAGGTGCCCTGGCAGGAGCGACAGCCCAGAGGCAGCCTGGGAGACCTCCATAGTGTCAGGGATGGTGGCAGGGAGGCCGAGCTGCCAGGCAGAGGTGCTGGTTCTGTTTGGGAAGTGGAAGTCGCAGAGGCCTGTGTGCCGCCCACTCGAGCCTGGCTCACACTTGTGTCAACTGGGCATGAAAACCAACGCCAGCCGGGTTCACCCTGCTGCCGGCCCACGTGGCCCCACTGGGTGATGGCTGTGTGCTCTCCTCCAGGGTTCAGCGTGGACTGGTGGGCGCTGGGAGTCCTCATGTTTGAGATGATGGCCGGGCGCTCCCCGTTCGACATCATCACCGACAACCCAGACATGAACACAGAGGACTACCTTTTCCAAGGTGCGTGCCCCGCTGTGCATTCGTCCCCCTCACCTGCACGACTGTCTTCCTTCCTTTTCAAAGGTGCAGGTGGAGGGGTCCCGCAGGGGCCGGGAGCGGCAGTGCCACGCAGAGCGAACTGGGAACCATTCCTCCTGGCCGGACCCTGTCTCACATACCACTCCCCGGGCCGTGGGGTGGGGTTACCACACCTGTGGCTCAGCAGGAAAGAGAACCTGTCCCCATTCAGCTCCAGCTCCCTCCTGCCCTGGCCAGCAGCACATGCTGGGGCCCCCGCTATTGGCTGTACCGAGCTGAAAGCACAGCCCCCACCCCCAAAACTCACAGCCACCGTCATGGGCTCCTTCCCACCTGGAGGCCCTGGGACCTGCTCCTGGTCTAGAAATCAGTGCCACGGGGATGTGGGATCTGGGAACGCGGCTGTCTCCACGTTGCCCTCTGGTGGCCAGCCTGCAGAGGCACCCATGTACCTGCAATCTTGGGGCTGAGGAAGGGGAGCTGCTGGTTCACTCCCGATCCTACGACACATGCCAGCGCATGTAACCGGGAGGCCCAGGGAGGACCCGGCAGGACTCCGGATTATAGATATTGCTGGGCTATAGGAAGGGAGGGGCTCCGGGGCCCCAAGCCTGAACTCCCAAAGCTCTTGCTCAGAGTCAGAGTCAGGGCGGCACTGGGCAAATCGCACACGACACAGGCAAGTCCTCACCAGGCTCCGCCCTTGCAGTGATCCTGGAGAAGCCCATCCGGATCCCCCGGTTCCTGTCCGTCAAAGCCTCCCATGTTTTAAAAGGATTTTTAAATAAGGTACGTTTCTGGCCATGCTGACAAAATCTCGTTTGTGGCCTCGGTGCTGGTGGGCAGAGGGCCGGGCACGGCTGTTGGCCACTTTTTCATCTCAGCTGCTGTGTATCGGGTGTGTGGGTTGATTTTCCGCTTCAGTATTTGAGCTCTGTGTTCTGTGAATCGTCCGTTTTTACTCACACCTAACAAAATGAGAACGTGTGCCCAAGGAAAACGGAACAGAGCTTAACGTGGGGGAAGGAACTTTCAGTAAAGGAAATGTCTGATTTCCACCATCTGGGTCAGAGCATCGGGGGAGTGGCCACCAAGGAGAGGGGATCGTGGGGCTTCCAGGATGGGGCTGACTTGTCCTTGTTTGAACTCTAACCTCCAGGACCCCAAAGAGAGGCTCGGCTGCCGGCCACAGACTGGATTTTCTGACATCAAGTCCCACGCGTTCTTCCGCAGCATAGACTGGGACTTGGTAAAGCATCACAAAGCTCATTTGCACCCCCATCCCCATCCCAACCCCAAATCTACCCAACCCCATCCCAACCCCAACCCCAAATCTACCCAACCCCCACCCCACCCCACCCGAACCCCAACCCCAATATCCACCCAACCCCCACCTCAACCCCAAATCCATCCAACCCTCACCCCACCACCAACCCAACCCCCAGCCCAACTCCCACCCCAACCCCCAACTCAACCCCCACCCCAATATCCACCCAACCCCACTCCAACCCCCACACCCCCAACCCCTCCAACCCCCTCCAACCCCTACCCCCTGGTGGACACAGCCGGGGCTGCGCGGGCCGGGTGGGCTGTGTGAGCTCACGCACCACCGGGCTGGTCCTTGACATGGCCCCACCTGCGTGGAGCCAAGGCTCCTGTCTCCCAGAAGGGTCAGCTGGGAATAGGGGGCCACCCTCCAGGGCCCCGAGGAGGGATGAGGAGACACATTTCGTCCTCCGGAGCCAGGAGAGTGAGGGGCTGGACGAGCTTGGCCCATGGCGCTTCCTAGCAACCCCCGACTGTGCTGGCTTGGTGCCGCCGGGAGCCAGTGGCACATGCGTCCTGGCCTGTGAGCACATTGGTTGTTGGTTCCACAGGGATCTGATAGTGGGGGCCATCCTAGAGAAGGTTTGGTTTCATGGCCAGTTTTATCAGCAGTTAATGGACAGGACCAGCAGTGGCAGCGTTCACGGCTTGAGCTTTAGCATCGGGTATTGATGGAGAGTGAGTCTGTGGACAGGGCGCGACGTACACTGGCTCGATTTAGGAATCTGATTTCGGTGGTGTGTGAGCAGGGTGCATTCGGTAGAGACTACTTTGAGTTTTGACTGTTCCCCGGCTGGCCGTTATGAGGTCAGTACTCTCCTGTGACGAGGGGCGGTGACCGCAGCCCTGGAGGGCCCACATGATCAGGAGGGGGCCGGGGGCTCTGCGTGCAGGGGGTTTTGCCGGACTGTAGGCTGGCGTGTGTCTGGCAGGTTAAGGCAGGTGAGGCTGCGCCACTCAGTCGTGGGTTCTGTGTGGAAAGCGCCGTCTCTACCCAGGATGTTTCCAGTGCCACTTGGTTATGGGTTCTGTGTGGGAAGCGCAGTCTCCACCCAGAATGTTTCCAGCACATGGAGGGTTTATTGGGAGGTGACCTCGTCTGAAGCTGAGGAGCATCTGCGAAATTTGTTTCCAGCTGTGTAAATGGTTGCAAAGCTACTGAAATAAAACCTTTAAAATATACTCTCGAGGAAAAAAGCAGATTGGATAGCTCATTAAGTGCATTTTGGAGGAGGGTAAACTGAATCAGGAGAAAGCCCAGCTCTAGCTCTGTCCCCCACCCCACCCAACTTTTCCAGGCAGCCTTGGCCAGCGTGGGGGGTCACTCCCCGGCCCCTGTGGTCAGTGGGGGCCCTTGTCCACACGGCCCAACAAGTCACTTTCTAGTTGAAGGCCTTGCTTTGCCTGTGCATGTGTGGGACCGTGGGGAAGGTGGGGAGTGAGGTGGTCAGAACGTGCCCACAGCCCTTCCAGAGCCCAGCTGGACTGCCTCCAAACTAGGATGGGGCCATTCTCTGTCGTGCGGTTGTCAGATGCACACACTTAGAAATGTTCTGAGCATAGGCACCTGCTACAGAATCACCTTCGCAAATTCTTCATTTAAATTTATGCCTCTGGTAGCATAAGGGAGAAGAGATCTGCCTTTGGTTCTAACCGTCAATCATCCTCATGCCCAGGCCGGGGTTAGAGGTGACGTCCCCTTGTCTCTGGCCCAGGCGCCTGCCAAGCTGAGGTTAGAGGCGGCATCCCCTTGTCTCTGGCCCAGGCGCCTGCCAAGCTGAGGTTAGAGGTGGTGTTTTCTTGTCTCTGGCCCAGGTGCCTGCCAAGCCAGGCTTAGAGGTGGCGTCCCCTTGTCTCTGGCTCAGGCACCCCTGGCCTAGCGGGGTTAGTGGTGGCGTTCCCCTGTCTATCTCAGGCCACACCTGGCCTAGCTGGTGTTAGTGGTGGCATCCTCCTGTCTCTGGCCCGCAGAACCCCTCCGGTCCCCACACACGCTCAGGTCCAGGTACCACCCGGCTGAGCCTGTGGCAGGTGCTTAGTAGAATTACATGAGGAGCCAACATCCCCACTCCCAGCCACCTCCCCTCGCCCGTCTCAGCTCAGTCTCCCCCGTGCCTTTCCCACCCTCTCTCTTCCAAGCCCACCACTGTATGGGGCCCACCAGCACCATGGGATCCAAGGAGAGCCGGATCCTGGGTGCAGCCTCGGTGTCAGCCGGGCCCCTGATCTTGTCTCTCAACCACTCTTGTTTTACCGGGAGTGGACAGATGAGGACAGATGGCTGCCTGCGGAGTGATGGGCCCCTTCTCTTCAGAGCACTGTCTAATCTGAGTGTGAGTCCAAGCCTGCCCAAGCTGGAACTCAAGGGGACCATGAAGCCACCCTTGGCCTCCAGCTGGGAGAGGTCTGCGTCCCCGCAGCGAGCACGCCAGGTGACCTCCGGCACACACTTGGCGCGGGCTCTCTCTCGGAAGGTAGTCAGCGGCCCTGGCTTCCCACCTGGGTCCCACCACTGCAGAATCACCCCCGTGGCTGCCACAGGGGCAGCTTCCCCATCACCCTGCTTCTTCCTGGCTGCTGCAGGCTGTGTTGTGACTTCCATCCCGGCCTGAGAGGCCTGCGAAGGGCTTGCCACTGACCGCCGGCCCTGCCTCTGCCACCGACCGCCGGCCCTGCCTCTGCCGTTTCCTTGCCACCCATCAGCTCTTAGGCTTTTAGGAAGAAGTGTGGCTGTTTTGGCCAGATTGCTTTAGCTGGCCTCAGCAGGGTTGGTGTGGGGTCACCACCACCTCCATGTGACCTTGGCAGAAGGAAGGTCCTCCTCCCATTCACCCAACGTCCACAACTCAGTGGTTTTGAGCAATCCCAGAGTTATATGACATCATCGCGATCATTTTCATCACCCTGTACCCAGAGAAGACCTGAACCCACTCCTGCCTCTCCCCACACCCTGCAGTGGCTGCTCCACCAGGCTCTGTGGCTCTGCCTGTTCTGGACGTGTCATGGAAATGGACCTGGGCACACCGTGGCCTTTCATGCCTGCCCTCTCCTCTCAGCATTGTCTCCACAAGGTGCACCCACACAGTAGCATGTGGCGCTGCCTCCTTCCTGCACTGAACCCCACCCACTGCGTCCACTGCATGGAGACCGTACCTCTGCATCCATCCTCAGTGGACATCGGGTGGCCTCCACTTTCTGGCCATTGTGAATTGTGCTGCCATGAACACCTGTGAACCCCGCTTCTGTGTGGACACGTGTTCATTTCTCTTGGGTGCGTGCTCAGGGCGCCGTTGCAGGTCCGGTGGTCTCAGTCTAGCCTTTCAGGGGGGCCACCTGTTCCTGCAGCGGCTGCTTTCTGGTCCCTTTGGGGGCCCCCTCGGTCTGTGCTGGACTTAGTTCCATGGCCGTAGTGGGCACAGCTTGAGAATGGTCCCTCGGTGGGTGTCACTTCCATGTGGGAGTGGGGCACGCGTGAGGCCTCGGTCCCCACCTGTGGACTCAGGGTCTCTTTCACGGACTGCAGGGAAGGCGGTGGGAGCAGCAGGGGTGGATGGTGAAAGGACACGGTGCCCACCCCCCGAGTGTCCAAGGGTAGAGCTGGGATGGGGTCACAGTCACCGCAAAGCCGCCCCAGCCCCTCCTTGCCTATCCCCAGCTGAACCAGCACCGCTTAGGCAGTCGCCACCGCTGGGGTGTGGCTCTGGGGCCCAGCACCAGGTACCCAACCCTGCTTTCCTCCTGGAGCCCGGCCTCTGCACACTGCCCTGGAGAAGTGAGGCAGTGTGTGCAGAGGGCCCCGTCAGCGGGGCAGATCCGTCTTTCTTGCCCCTGCACTGGGAGGTGGCGCTCATCTTGTCGGGGGTTCCCATGGGCCGTGTCTAGACCCCACCCTCCGCCGGTCTAGGCACATCCTCAGGCTCCTATATCCTGAGTCCTCCGGTTTGGCTGTGGGAGCAAAGGCCGTGAGGAAGTTGCTGGGCCCTTCCCAGGTGAGCTTTGAGTGATGGACAGGCTCATTCTGAAGGAACTGGGTCCAGACAGCACGTCCTGGCCTGGTGGCTGGGGCTGCCACTCTAAGAAGGTCCCCATTCCTGCAGGACCCCTGGTACTTGGTGCACCGCGAAGCCTGAGTATTTGTGGCTCATGTGATGTGTACTTGTGAATATCAGGAGTCTGGGATTTGAAGTGATGGATTTCCCAGCGTGGTCCCAGCTCCCCACTGATGTGAAAGGTGGTGGCAGGTTAACAGCTGAGCCACCACCTGCTGCCCAACCCCATGCGTCCCAAACGGCCAGGCGGTGCTGCGCTAACTCATCTCCCCCGATGGAAACGTTTGCGTGGTGACAGCCGTTTCTCTTGAGAGTCATTTGCTGCCCGTGTTGCTGGGCAGATTCTGCCTCAGGGCCAGGAACGGTTTGCTCCTCCCACCCCGGGCCCAGGGCTGCTGGTGGGAGGCTCCAGGGAGGAGCAAGGACTCTAATGCTTCGTGTTGTGGGAGCCTCAGGACTTTCCCACGTGTGACAAGCACATTCCTAGGAGCTCGGTGGGAGGAACCCAGCCACGTTGTGTGCTGTGCAAGGAGCCGGCGGCAGGGAGGGGAAAACGGAAAAACGCAGAGGAGGGCAGGTGACAGGAGGCCCACAGAGGGATGCCTGGGTCTGGGCAGGGGGTAGGAGCAGGAGGGAGGCGGTAATGGGAGACGTGGAGCGGTGGAGGCCGTCAGAAGTGGGGATCACAGCTCTGACCTCATGGAGAGGGACAGGCCCCACAGCTGGGCTGTTGCCAGCCCCACTACCCAGGGCCAACCTGTGTGGCCGTAAAACTCTCAAGCCTGGAGTGTGTAGAAGGCAGCAGTGCCCTGGCCTGGCCACCCGCGAGCCCCTCTGTCCACCCCAGCTGCGTGGCACAGGGCAGGTGTGGGGCCTCCAGCTGGAGCCTTGAGTGGTGGATCCTCGGTGGGGCTTTAAGGCTGACCTGAGTGTGTTTATGAAAATGCATGGGGACTGACTGCAGATGCACAGACAACTTGGATGCACGGACACCTGGATGACGTGGACACCCAGACAATGTGGACACACAGACAACGTGGATGCACAGATGACGTGGACACACGGATGATGTGGATGCACGGACGACGTGGATGCACGGACGACATGGACGCACGGATGACTCAGATCCACAGACAACTCGGATGCATGGACACCCAGATGACGTGGATGCACAGATGACTCAGATCCACAGATGACTCGAACGCACAGATGACTCGGATGCTCAGATGACCGCTGCTGTGCTGCCACCCCAGGGCTCTCTGGGCGTTTCCTGTGGTTTGGGCACCAGGAGCTTGGGAGTCCCATGCTGCCCCCGGGGCACTACCTCCTGGGCCCAGCCCTGCATCCGGTGGCAGCCCAGGTGCCCACCAGTCATCACCCCAACAGTGCAGGGTGGTCTTGGGGACCTCCCCCCATCATTGCCAAGAACTGGCTCCAGGATGTTTCCATGTGGCCGGCTAGTATGGCCAAAGTGGACCCCAGCGTGCTGTCCCCTTGGACGCCTCCAGGCCCCGCCCAGCACATGTGGGGCTCGTCTATCTTGTGCCTGACCATGCTCTGCCATGTGGGGCCTAGCCCAGCCCCCCCAACCCTGCTGCTTCTCCCCTCCCCACCCCCACCCCCTGCACCAAGCCACCAGCATCCTGCCTGGCCCTATGGACAGCAGTGTCCTCCTGTGTCCAAAAGCCTCCTCCCCCTCAGCCCCTTCACTCGGGCCTCATGGGGCCCCTCTGTGGCCCCCAGCAGACAAGGCACGCGCCCACTATGGGGACTTTGCACGGCTGTGCCCTCCCCAGGCTCCAGCCCTCACCTCCCTCAGGCTATTTCTCAGATGTCCCTTCAGAACTAGAGCTCTTGGGCCCCCAGCCCATTGACACAGAACAGGCCCCCTGTTGTATCTCAGGTCACTGCTGTGGTTGCAGCCACAGGGGCGGCATGTGTTACTGCCATAGCGTCCGACCTGGGGCCAGCGTGTACTCAAACGCACTGCTCTGAAAGGCCAGGGCGTCCATGGGCTGGGCGTGGGGGGCGGCGGTGGGAAAAGGTGTCAGGCACCATGGGCCCCGACCTGAAGCCCACATGCCAGCTGCAGAGATGGGCACTGAAGGCTTCTGAGCAACAGGAGGAGGTAACGCTGGCCCCTGGGGATGCTGTCAGGGAAACTGAGGCAATCTTGAGCCCTCGGAGCAGAGAACAGGCTGGGCCAGGGGCTGGGGGACCCTGGGCCAGCTCCAGCTGGGTCCTGCTCTGTTCCCACCCCTGCTGCTTATTAAACTCTTGTAAAGCAGCACAGGACTAAGGTAGGGAAAGTACTTGAGAAAATTCCCCTTTTCACATTTTATCGGGAAGTGTTTCATAGGAAGAATACAAGTAACTGATGAATGAAGGGGGCATCTTGTATCCCCACAACCCTGCTGTGCGCATACCACAGGTGGGCCGTTCTGCCTAAGGACACAGCCCTGGCCCCTCCTCAGGCTCCTCCCCAGCACTGTCTCCTCCACCCAGTGGACTGGCCGTGGATGCTGCCTGTGGCCCAGCTTTGAGACGGCCACAGCCCTGACATGTGTCCAGCCTTACGTGGAAGGATTTGTCTGTTTTGTGGCGTCCTAGTAGATGCCACATTAGTAGATGCTACGTTAGTAGATGCCATGTTAGTAGAATGGATGTGGGCATTTCTTTGTAAGTTCCCAAAAGCCTGTGAGGGTTTTTTCCATGATTCCGTTCCCAGTTTGGCTTTTGTTGTTGTTGTGGCTGTTCTTGACCACCCTGGGCCCCGCAGTGGAGAATGGGGGGTGAGCCCAGGAGCCTCGAGCAGAGGCCCAGCCCCTCCTGCCGTGCATTTTCCTGCCAAGCAGCACCTGAGATTCCGAAGCTGATGCCTATACAGGCAGAAACCCGTCAATTCCAGCTTGCACGACTGGAGGGTCCTGAGGATGGGAGTCCCTGTGGTGCCATCATGGGCAGGGTGCATCTGTTTGGGCATGCTGCCCCCCAGCCGGCGGGGCACTGGGGACAGGCACGGCCACACTGGGGGCGTTTCTGGTCTTGGGAGCCTTCTTGGCTCTTTTGGAGGGAAGGCGGCTGCTGGGTGCCCTGTGATCCGCCTGTGAGCTGCGCTGTTTGGCTTGGTCTGCAGGGGCTGGGGGCCTCGGAGGGTGGCTGGGGGGCTGCATTTCTTTTCACCAGCTGCACCCACCCGGCCCTATCCTGGCTGGCACTGAAGGGAGCAGGGCAACGTGACGTCCTCCCCTCAAGCCTGGTGAATGGTGGCTCCACGAGGCTGGGGTCAGTGGGTGCCTGTTGTGACAGCTGGATCTCAGTGTTGGCACAGGAGCACACACCTAAGGGGTGGGCCAGTGAATGAGTGTGCGAGGGTGGGCTAGAGAACGAGCAAGGGAATGAGAAAGGGAAAGTGGGTTAGAGAGTGAGCCAGTGAATGAGTGAGCGGGAGTGGGTTAGAGAGCGAGGGAGTGAGTGAATGAGTGGGCTACAGAGGGCCGGGCGCGGTGGCTCACGCCTGTAATCCCAGCACTTTGGGAGGCCAAGGCGGGCGGATCACGAGGTCAGGAGATCGAGACCATCCTGGCTAACACGGTGAAACCCCGTCTCTACTAAAAATAAAAAAACAATGAGCCAGGCATGGTGGTGGATGCCTGTAGTCCCAGCTACTCGGAAGGCTGAGGTGGGAGAATGGTGTGAACCTGGGAGGTGGAGCTTGCAGTGAGCTGAGATCGCGCCACTACACTTCAGCCTGGGAGACAGAGCCAGTCTCTGTCTCAAAACAAAAACAAAAACAACAAACAAAATTAGCTGGGCATGGTGGTGTGTGCCTGTAGTCCCAGCTACTCAGGAGACTGACTCCTGAGGCAGGAGAATAGCTTGAACCAGGGAGTCAGAGGTTGCAGTGAGCCGAGATCGCGCCACTGCACTGCAGCCTGGGCAACAGAGCGAGACTCCATCTCAAAAAAAAAGTGGGCTAGAGAGTGAGTGAGTGAATGAGTGAATGGGAGTGGGTTAGCAAGGGAGTGAGAGGGTGAATAGGAGTGGGCTAGAGTGAGGGAGCGAGAGGGTGAATGGGAGTGGGTTAGAGAGTTGAGGGAGTGAGAAGGTAAATGGAGTGGGACAGAGTGAGGGAGTGAGAGGGTGAATGGGAGTGGGTTAGAGAGGGAGTGAGAGGGTGAATGGGAGTGGGATAGAGAGTGAGGGAGTGAGGGCCGGGCGCGGTGGCTCACGCTTGTAATCCCAGCACTTTGGGAGGCCGAGGTGGGCGGATCATGAGGTCAGGAGATCGAGACCGCGGTGAAACCCCGTCTCTACTAAAAATACAAAAAAATTAGCCGGGCGTGGTGGCGGGCGCCTGTAGTCCCAGCTACTCAAAAGAGAGGCTGAGGCAGGAGAATGGCGTGAACCCGGGAGGCAGAGCTTGCAGTGAGCCGAGATTGCGCCACTGCACTCCAGCCTGGGCGACAGAGTGAGACTCCGTCTCAAAAAAAAAGAAAAAGAGAGTGAGGGAAAGAGAGGGTGAATGGAGTGGGATAGAGAGTGAGGGAGTGAGAGGGCGAATGGGAGTGAGATAGAGGGAGTGAGAGGGTAAATGGAGTGGGATAGAGAGTGAGTGAGTGAGTGGGAGGGTGAATGGGAGTGGGATAGAGGGAGTGAGAGGGTAAATGGAGTGGGATAGAGAGTGAGTGAGTGGGAGGGTGAATGGGAGTGGGATAGAGAGTGAGGGAGTGAGAGGGCAAATGGGAGTGGGATAGGGAGTGAGGGTGAATGGGAGTGGGATAGAGAGTGAGGGAGTGAGAGGGCGAATGGGAGTGGGATAGAGGGAGTGGGAGGGTGAATGGAGTGGGATAAAGAGTGAGGGAGTGAGAGGGTGAATGGAGTGGGATAGAGAGTGAGGGGGGATAGAGAGTGAGGGAGTGAGAGGGTGAATGGAGTGGGATAGAGAATGAGGGAGTGAGCGAGCGAATGTCTCTTGGTGCTGCTGTAACAGAATACCTGAGCCTGGGTAATGTCCAGGGAGCAGAGGTCTTTCCCAACTGTGCAGGCTGGGAGTCCAGGGTCATGGTGCCCGCAGGCTTGGTGTCTGGTGAGGCCGGATCTCTGCTTCCAAGATGGCGCCCCAACATCGCATTCCCCAGAGGAGAGAGGGGAGAGGGGAGGAAGGCCACGTGTCCACATGGCAGAAGGCAGAGAGGAATCCATGCTCAAGCTGTCTTGACAGCTACAGGAATCCATCTGTGAGGGCGGGGCTCCCATCGGGTCCCACCTCCCTACACTGTTGCTCTGGGGAATGAGTTTCTCACCGTGAATCTGCGGGGCACATTCAGACCCTATTGTGGGTGAGTGGGAGAGCATGGCTGTGTCACTGGGACAAGTGGCCATGAGTCAGGGGAACTGAGGGGCTTTCAATGTCCTCACCCGTATGTGTTGTGGCACCTGTGCCAGGCACCAGCGTTCTGCCCTCCCCGGCACAGGCACATCAGCAAGGCCCAGTAAGCAGCGGCCAGAAGTGAGCCTTGAGCCAAGACCCAGGCCCACCTGCTGGGCATTTTCCTGCCAAGCAGCACCTGAGATTCTGAAGTCAATGCCTGGATAGGCAGCAATGGGCCGGCAGGAGGCTCCTGACAGACGGGTCCGTGCAGTGCCAGCACAGGCAGGGTGCTGTGGCCACGTCCTGCACCTTTATGGTCAGGGTTCCAAAACGTCATGAGGCAGCCTGTTCAGCCAGTTAGTGTTGGTGTCCCTCTGAACAAGGACCCCCAGGAAGGGGGTGGCCTCGCATAGGTGGCTGGGGATCCTGCTCTGTCCCACGTGTGGCCAGCATGGCTGACACTTCTGGCATTTTTCAGCTCGACAACAATTTTTCTGACTTTGGATATTTTCTAGATTTTGTGTTGTAAGAAAAAACACTTCGCATTCAAATACTAGGCAGATTGAAATGCTGAGTTTCTTACTGTTTCATTTTGTGATTCAAGTGCATGCAAAACACTCAATCTGGCAGGGATGACGCCTGCGCGGAGCTGACCCTTCTCGTATTGTTTTTCCAAGCTGGAGAAGAAGCAGGCGCTCCCTCCATTCCAGCCACAGATCACGGACGACTACGGTCTGGACAACTTTGACACACAGTTCACCAGCGAGCCCGTGCAGCTGACCCCAGACGATGAGTAAGTCCCACTGGGTGCGGGGACCCTGGAGCACCCCTTGGGCAGCCCCATGGCAGGCTGGCACCATGGCAGCTGGTGACCCAGCCTGCCCTTGAGTCCCGCCCGCCTGGCGTCATCTCTCCAGTGGGCCTTAGGGGAGGATTCTTATGCGAACGTGACTCCACTTCCCCCAAGGGAATGAACACACGGTCACCCCCCCACCCCCTGCCACCTTTGCCCACAGGGATGCCATAAAGAGAATCGACCAGTCGGAGTTCGAAGGCTTCGAGTATATCAACCCATTATTGCTGTCCACCGAGGAGTCGGTGTGAGGCCGCGTGCATCTCTGTCGTGGACACGCGTGATTGACCCTTTAACTGTATCCTTAACCACCGCATATGCATGCCAGGCTGGGCACGGCTCCGAGGGCAGCCAGGGACAGACGCTTGCGCCGAGACTGCAGAGGGAAGCGTTGGCAGGCGCTGCTGGGAGCAGAACAGTCCCTCACACCTGGGCCCAGGCAGGCCAGCTTCGTGCTGGAGGAACTTGCTGCTGTGCCTGCATTGCGGCGGACCCGCGGGGACTCTGCCGAGGGGGCTGTCATGCAGTTTCCAAGGTGCACATTTTCCACGGAAACAGAACTCGATGCACTGACCTGCTCCGCCAGGAAAGTGAGCGTGTAGCGTCCTGAGGAATAAAATGTTCCGATGATGTGGAAGCTCCTCTGATGCCTTTTTTCCGTGAGTGGCGCCTGCCCCACGTCTCAGATGCAACCCACACGTGGGGGGGGGCAGTTTAGGAGCCAGCAGGACACAGGTGGGGGCGGGAGTTTAAGTGCCTGTGGGGACACACCGCAATCAAGAATTGTACAAACTCGCACCGTTTCCTAAAAACCCCGGTAAGTTCCTGTTGTTCTTCCTGCAGAGCGTGTGCCCAGCCGCTGTGGTCTAGGGTGAAGTGACACCTTAAGCAGATGGCAGCTGGGCCAGCCAGCTCACTGGACCGATGGGGGAAATTGGATCATAGAGATTCTAAAACGTGGCTCACCAAAGCACAATAGACCAAAAAAGAAAAAACTGAACACTAAATCTGCACAAATCCATTTCTGACCACACTAAGCAGTGCCTGCACGATGCCTTGTGCGACGCATTTGATTTTTGGAAAATATTCTTATCTGTCACACAGCACTGAGTTAGGGAAAATGAAAGACGTATGTGTGACAGACCCAGCCTTAAAGCTCAAAACGATGACCCTACAGACATCCAGAAACACAGGCACTCTTCCCAGCGGCGCGGACCTCCTGCCCCCAGGAACGCACCCGCGCTCTCCGTCCTCCCACCCCTCAGGTGAAGGCACAGCTGTCCAGAGCGGAGGCTTCCTAGAGGCAGGTCTGCCAGCTGCCAGGTGTCAGGTGGGGCAGAGCGTCTTTTGAGCTCCCTGGGAGAGGGGGTCGCACCACCTCATGCCTCTGAGTGGGGCCTGGTGCACAGGTGTGGAAATTGCCACGCAGCCCTCTTGGCCAGGCGCAGAGACCCCAGGCCTCCATGACTCAGGCCGCTCCACCCCACTGTGCAGCTGGTGGCTTGGGGAAGATCGGGAAAACCGCAAGTTAGTTAGGAGGTCTGTGCCGCGCCTGGCCTTGCCTCAAGGCCATACCCAGCAGGTGAGCGTAGCCCACCCTACACACTCAGGTTTCTCAGGGTGCCGCTCCGTGCCTGGCGCTCAGCACGACATGGTGGATTCACACCCAAGCCCCAGGTGCTAGGACAAGAATGCCAGCGCTGGGCATACTGCCAGCCCATCCCCCCGGCCCGAGACCCTGGACACCTGCCCGTCCCCCAGCTCAGGCTTCTAGGTGGAATGTGGAGACGGGTTTCAGCCACACTCCCAACCTTAGCTGTTGAGACTCAACTCCAAAGACGGCAAGTTAGAAACCCCAGGGCAGAGTCCAGGAGCCGACCTGGGTCTCACACAGGTGTCCCAGACCAGCGTGGGGATGCCCAGGTGGCGAGGCCCAGCCTGCGGCCGCTGAAGTCACACCTGCCGGGGGAGCGGGGCTGCTGGGACCCCCACCTTGAGTGGGAGACCCCCAGTGTATCCCGGAAGTGGTTAACAAGCGAACTGCTTTCCATGAGCCTCCTTGATTTGTTAAATATTTAAGGCACTTACCTAAATACTGCCGTGTTGCCAATAGCTTGCCGGTTACCCGTTTGGCTGTTCTTGTACACAATGTGTGAGTAATGTTGTGCTCATCAGAGGAGAGACTTTTATATTCAGTAATTTGTTTTATAAATTAAAGTGAAGGATGTACTGAAGTGTGGTTTGAAAAATCCTGATATTTGCCAATGGCTCCGGTCACGACGGTGTGTCTTTTGAAAGTGGTTCCTGAAAACTCTGGTGACTTGGGGGCTGCACGGTGGGCCTGCGTGGGCGCGGGGCGGGGCAACTGCCCACGGAGCCCGTGGCTGGCCGGCTCTCCCATGGGTGACACTCACCCTCGACGGCCAGGGTCAAAGTCTTGCACATCCATTAAAAACTTTAATGAAAATGTTCACATTATTATTTTCATTAAAAGTAGGTGTTTCTAAGAAGCAAAGGTTTTTGAAGCCTTTTTTTTTTTTTTTTTTTTTTGATACAGAGTCTCGCTCTGTCGCCTAGGCTGGAGTGCAGTGGCAAGATCTTGGCTCACTGCAACCTCCACCTTCTGGGTTTAAGCAATTCTCCTGCCTCAGCCTCCCCAGTAGCTGGGATTACAGGCACCTACCCCACACCCGGCTAATTTTTGTATTTTTAGTAGAGACGGGGTTTCACCATGTTTGCCAGGCTGGTCTTGAACTCCTGACCTCAGGTGATCCACCTGTCTCGGCTTCCCAAAGTTCTGGGATTACAGGCGTGAGCCACCGCGCCCGGCCTGAAGCCATTTTCTTAAGTAGGCCTATATCGGCAATTTTAGGCTCCCGGCAAAATGAACAGAAGGTGCAGCAGAGTCCCCATGCCCCTGCCCTGCCCCGTCCTGCCCCTGCCCAGCCTCCCCCACCACAGGGCACACTGCTCACAGCTGCTGGGCCTGCCCTTGTCATCGCCCCAAGCCCAGAGTTCCCGCCGAGCTCGCCCAGGGCACCGTCGGTCCTGTGGGTGTGGACAGGTGCATGACAGTGTGGATTCACCACCGTGGGGCCATGCAGAGGAGCCCACACCCTGGAGACCACCTGTGCTCCGCCTGTGCCTTCCTTGCCCCTGCACCCTCTGATGTTTTTGGTCCTCATGGTGTTGCCTTTTCCGGAACACCCTAGGGTTGGAATCACAGTGTGTAGCATTTTCTTTCCCTTAGTGATCTGCATTTATGGCTCCATGTTTTTTGCGGCCTATCTAAGGCCATGATTGAAAGGAAAATACAGATGTCTGGGTGTTCATCTTGGGTGTTCACACCACGTGTGCCCCCAGATCTGTTCCCTCGGCCACCACAAACGGGGGTCAGGGCTGAGCCTGCAGAGCCTGGCTCTCCAGAACCTGGGGGCTGAACAACAGTGGACAGGAAGCTCCCTGAAGATGCTGCTCTCCGTGCTCCACTCACACCGTGAGCCCAGGCAGACGGTGGCTGACCGGTCTGGGTGAACCAGATGCCCACTGCTGCTGTCCTTCCCCAGAAACTCCCGATTTCAGGAGAAGCTACCTCAAAACCCCTGGCGAATGGTGAGGCCCTGGAGCCCCCCAGGGAGTCTCAGCTCCCGCAGCCCGAACAGATGACCACAGACCTGGGGCTTCAACCAGACTCTCCCGCTCCAGAGGACGGCCCTCTTCTGGCCTGTGTCCCACATGGTAGAAGGAGCAAGGGACTCCCCAGGGTCACCATTATGGGACACTAATCCCAGCGAGAGGTGCCGCCCTGACCTCCTGTCCCGGCAGAGGCCTCGCCTTGTGAAGATTTCAACCTAGGGATTGGGGAGTTACAGGCCCACAGCCCGAAGCACACGGTGGCAGGAGCCTTTCCTTTTCATAACTAGCTGCAGCTGCAAGTTCATTTTGGGGAATTAAAACACGACCCATGGTGGAGCGTGGTGGCTCACGCTTGTAATCCCAGCACTTTGGGAGGCCGAGGCGGGCGGATCACGAGGTCAGGAGATCGAGACCATCCTGGCTAACATGGTGAAACCCCCGTCTCCACTAAAAATACAAAAAATTAGCCGGGCGTGGTGGCGGGTGCCTGTACTCCTAGCTACTCGGGAGGCTGAGGCAGAATGGCGTGACCCCGGGAGACAAGAGTTTGCAGTGAGCCGAGATTCCGCCACTGCACTCCAGCCTAGGCGACAGAGAGAGACTCCATCTCAAAAAAACAAACAAAAAAAAAAAACGCGACCGACCGGGTGCGGTGGCTCCCGCCTGTAATCCCAGCACTTCAGGAAGCCAAGGCAGGAGGATCGCTTGGGCCCAGGAGTTTGAGACCAGCCTGGGCAACACGGCAAGACCCCTCCATCTGTACAAAAAATGCTAAAAGTAGCTGGGTGTGGTGACGCGCGCCTGTAGTCTCAGCTATTCAGGAGGCTGAGGTGGGAGGCGCATCAAGCCCAGGAGTCTGAGGCTGCAATGAGCCGTGACTGCACCACTGCACTCCAGCCTGGGCGACAGAGCAAGACCCTGTCTCAAAAAAAAAACAAAAACCGTGACTGCACATGAGCTAACCACGCCTGTCCACAAAATTAGGAAAACGAGCTACCCTCAGCCCATCCGCTGTCCACAGTGGGGGCGCCAGGTGAAAGGGGTCAGCTTACCCGCCTGGGGCTGTGTCTGGTTCTGATTTCACTGCAGTGACTCTGCCCTAAACCAAACGTCAGAAAGAAGAGAAGCAGATGTTGCAACACAACAGGAAGAGAGACAGACAGGCGCCCGCCCTGCTTTAATGCGCATGCGGGGGAGCCGAGAGGCGGGGCTTCTGGCGGGGGAGGGCGTGTCCGGGCATCACACACTGCGCACGGTTCTCAGGATGGCGCTCACCATATCACGTCTTCTGTGCTTTCAGCCAAGCACCGTGCCAGGTGGCTGTCAACATCCAGCTGGGTCAGCCTGCAAGGGAGGAGTCACACTCACTCGGCCACCTCCGCGGCATGCTGGCCGCAGAGAGCACCGTCTGGACCTCCGGGCCCTCTCTGCTCCTGCCGCTGGAGAGGATCCGGCTGGTCAGAAACAAGGGCTGGGGCCACCCCAGGGGCTAATGCGCCCGGCAGACCAAATTAACCGCCAGTGGTGTCTCCACACTGTGCCCGTGAGGAGGCCACGCCAGGCCAGAGGTTCTCAGCCAGGCCCCTGCGTCGGAGCTGGGGGTGGGGAAGCTGTGTCTGAACAAGCCCCTCTATGGGATTTTGGCGCCTGCTCAGCTTGAGAACGCGCTCATCGTGGAGCCCAGCAGACCAAGGGAGCTGGTGGACAGGCGACCTGACCCGGAGAAAAGGCAGGACGGCGGGTGGCCTGCCAGGGAGAGCCGCCGCCGCTGCGTCTACAGGAGGCAGAAAAGTAAACATGGCTGGGCAGTGGATGTGCAGCTCACGTCAGAGAATTTGTGTTTTTGACGAGGAGGGACCAAGCCTCACCACGGAGAAGGACACAGTCACCGGCGTGCAGGCTCTCAACCTGCCACTCTGGGAGGCCCCACGCGGCCCCTGCACCTCTCAGGAGGGCGCTGGCGCTGGGATGGTGGCCGGCCAGGCAGGGGTGGCAGGAGAAAACCTATCCGAGGCCTGCAGGTCAGCGTCCTGGGCATCCAGTGGGGCCGGGAGGGGTGTCTGAGCGCAGCCACCTTCTATCCCCGGCCTCATGTGGCCCCATCAGCTCAACTGGAGTGGCTGGAAATGACCATCACCAGGCCTGGCCAAGGCGTGGCCCCTGGAAGCCAGGACAGTCGAGTTCCGGCCATGACTCCCCGAGAGTGCCGGAGCTGGCGGGCTCAGCAGAGCTGCTGGGGACGATGTCCCGGGGCTGAGTGGGCAGCTTCAGCCTAGACTTGGGCCTAGATCTTGCTGGAGGCCAAGTGGTCAGTGTCCCATCAGAGTGACCATCCCTCACACACCACTGCTGGGGGCACACCCCCACTGAGCGGCCAAGTCCACAGGACACGTGTCCCTCTGTCCACCTGTCAGCCACACCGCCCCTCGGTCCCCTACAGCCTCTGCCCTCAGACCAGTCCACGGAGCGCCGTTTTTGCCCTTGGGCTCTGCTGTGTCCCTTCCTGTGGCTCCTGTGCCCCGTCTGTGTGGCCACTGCAACCCTCAAGTCCCCCTCTCCAGACCATAGCTGGACCCCCACTCCCGGGGCCGGCTGCAGCGGCCATCAGCTGCCTTCTCATTCTGGCAGAGCCCACCCGGTGCCTTCCGAAGCCCCCGAGGGTCACTCAGTCTGAGACTTTCCAGCTTCTGCCCATCCTGGGAACCAGCCCCTCCCTCCACAAGCTTTCTCTACGGCTGCCAGAAGGTCCTAAGATCTGAACCGAGGTCATCTTGTCCCGGGGTTTCCAGGCAGTGTCCCCTGCCTGCAGTGGAAGAGCTTTGTCCCGGCCTGATCTGCCCTGTCCGTGAGGCTTCGGCTACTGAGCAGACACAACCAGGCCCTGCGGTGTGGACGTGCCAGCCTGGCTGCAGGACAGTGGGGCCTCAGTCCAGAAGGCTGTGGGGGCTTCTGCGTGTGGGCAGGGGAGCAGGGCTGCAGGGTGGGCTGGCACCTGGCAGCGTGAGGGGCCTCAGGGCTGTTAAAATCCCAATGACCAGCCGGGCGCGGTGGCTCACTCCTGTAATCCCAGCATTTTGGGAGGCCGAGGTGGGCGGATCACCTGAGGTCAGTTCAAGACCAGCCTGACCAACATGGTGAAACCCTGTCTCTACTAAAAATACAAAAATTAGCCAGGCATGGTGGCGCCTGTAATCCCAGCTACTCAGGAGGCTGAGGCAGGAGAATCGCTTGGACCCAGGAGGCAGATGTTGCAGTGAGCCGAGATCATGCCACTGCACTCCAGCCTGGGCGACAGAGCGAGACTCCGTCTCAAAA
>NW_026652284.1:1715238-1750972 GCF_009828535.3 Hylobates moloch
CTCGGCCTCCCAAAGTGCTGGGATTACAAGCGTGAGCCACCGCGCCCGGCCAAGAGGATCTTAAAGACACAAAGAACATTCTACATAGTTTGTCAAATCCAGCATTTGACGGTCTTCTGGGTGACCCAGAGAACACCAAGGCCATGAGAAATGGGAGGGCTCCCGGCAGCTCCACTCCTCAGACCCGCCTCTGCCAGGGCTCCGGGCTCAGCAGGCGCCTGTGCCGAACAGGGCGACAGTTCAAGACCAAGTCCGGCTGTTAGACCAGACCCTCCAATCCAGGCGGCCTCCCTGCTGGGGTCCTGTGCGGTCAGGGGTCCCAGGGCATCCCAGGGTGGCTGTGCAAACCCTTGTTCCCAAAGATATGGGGCTTGTCCCCCAGCTAGCCTGCCCATGCCGTGGCCACAGCCTCGGGTGAGTTCCGGTTCCAAAGTACCGGCTCTCCCTTACAATCAAGTGTTCGAATGTGCTGGAAGCATTCCAGACACACCAAGGCCTGGACCTGACTTCATTGATACCTACTTAGGAAAAATCGAGGCAGTCTGCCAAGCTTTCAGCAACTGCTTAAAAAGCTCAAAACGGCAACTTTTTCCTCGTGAACGTCCTTGTCTTCAGGAGTCTTTTTTTAGACTATCTGGAAAAGCAGGCGATGCAAAGACAAAAGCCCCTCCCCGGGGGGCGGGGGGCAGCGCCCTGACAGCAACAAGGATCTCAGAGCTTCAGCCAAGAGCATGGATTTCTCCCCAGGGCTCCCAACAGTACCTTCTGTCTGTGGACTTTTTTTATTTTTTTTTAGATTCAGGGTCTTACTCTGTCACCCAGGCTGGAGTGCAGTGGTGCAATCATAATTCAATACAGCCTCCAATTTCTGGCTCAAGGGAATCCTCCCACTTCAGCCTCCAGAGTAGCTAGGACCACAGGCACACGCCACCACGCCCAGGCGTGTAAAGATGGGATCTTGCTATGTTGCCCAGGCTGGTCTCAATCTCCTGGGCTCCAGCAACTCACCTGCCTCAGCCTCCCAAAGTGCCGGGATTACAGGTGTGAGCAACCGTGCCCAGCCCCCTGGATTTCTTTTGATGGGTAGGAATCAAGAAGTCTTCACTATTTAAAAAAAAAATCCCCTGCCTCAGCTGAATTAGCGTGTGGGACAGCACTGTAGTTTACGACCATCACAAAACGCCAGTCCCAGGAAGAGGCATATGCAGCAACGGCTGGACCTGGAAATGTTTCTGAAAAAGGCTCTGGTCCTGCTGCAGGCTCTGGGCACTGCCGGGAGGCCTGGGGCGCTTTGTCCTGGGCCCTGGCCCCTTGCACTGCTCACCCACCAAGCCCCACTCATGCGTCACCAGGCCCCTCCCTGTGCTGTTCATGTGTGACGTGCAGGTGGGGTGCTGGGGGTGCCGTGGGGCTCACCCCAACCCCAGGCCCTGAAGGGCTTGCTTCCATAAAGCGCCCCATTTTGGAGAAGCCTGTTTCCAGGGCATTTCTCCTCTCTGGATGAGTGCTGGCTCGCCGGAAGAACTGCCTGTACAAGTTTTCTGCTGCAGATTGTGATAACTAATTCAGTCATTTTGTGTTTTTCTTTTTTTTTTTTTGAGACGGAGTCTCACTCTGTTGCCCAGGCTGAAGTACAGTGGCTCGATCTCAGCTCACTGCAACCTCCGCCTCCCAGGTTCAAGCGATTCTCCTGCCTCAGCCTCCCGAGTAGCTGGGACTACAGGCGCCCACCAACACGCCTGGCTAATTTTTTATATTTTTAGTAGAGATGGGGTTTCACTATATTGACCTCAAACTCCTGGTCTCAAACTCTTGACCTCGTGATCCGCCCGCCTCAGCCTCCCAAAGTGCTGGGATTACAGGCATGAGCCACTGCGCCCAGCCTTTTCTTTTGTTGTTGTTGTCATTGTTGGCTGCTAACTTTGGACTCCAGTCCCTTCGCATTCCCGAGCTGTTTTTGCTTCTAGAACACCAGGGGCATCAAGCATGACTGAAGGACCTGGTCTCCAGGCCATGTAAGACCTGAAACCTGCCACCCATTAACTCAACCAAAAGTTACGAACCAGCATCATTCACACCACCCCAGCCCCAGTACCTGCTCCGGAGGCCGAGGGCCCAGAGGTCGCCAGACACGAGGCCAGGCACTGGACAGTTTGGGTTATCTTCTTAGCAAAACTGGGTTCCATTCCCCTTTACTTAAAAAATATATAAAAATATACATTGGGCTTCAAAAATAAGAAAAAGCATCTCCTGCCGGGCGCGGTGGCTCACGCTTGTAATCCCAGCACTTTGGGAGGCCCAGGCGGGCGGATCACGAGGTCAGGAGATCGAGACCACGGTGAAACCCCGTCTCTACTAAAAAATACAAAAAATTAGCCGGGCGTGGTGGCGGGCGCCTGTAGTCCCAGCTACTCGGAGAGGCTGAGGCAGGAGAATGGCGTGAACCCGGGAGGCGGAGCTTGCAGTGAGCCGAGATCGCGCCACTGCACTCCAGCCTGGGCGACAGAGCAAGACTCCGTCTCAAAAAAAAAAAAAAACAAAAAAAAAACAAAAAACAGAAAAAGCATCTCCTGACAAAAAGGATGATCTTCATTTTTAAAACCCATGACTCACTCTCGGGAAGGTGTTCCCGTGCTCTGGGCCTGGGGACGCTGGTGCCACCAGCTTCCAGGACGGCCAGGTGGACCCGGGGCCAGTGATCCCAGCTTTCCTTCTGTGCTGCCTGTGGGCCCCCAGCCTGCCCTGCCCCCAGAGCACGGAAAGCAGGTGGACCCCAGACCCGTGACAGACAGCCACCTGGACATGCCAGGCCACAGCACTGGGCCACCTTTCCACGTGTGAAACAGGGCTTTAAAAGCCAGCGCTGAGCTCCGCCACCTCTTGACCTTCTAAACAGCTGTGGTTTCCAAACACGGATGGATAATCGGGCGGGGCGCAGGGGTGACCCACTCACCTGGGGGCGAACTTCTTCTGGCACATGGGGCAGCTGCGCAGGGCCGCGGCACCCTCCACAGACGGCTGCTGCTCCACCCCGGGGGCCCTGCAGGGATCAGGTGCCGGGCGCTGTGGCAGGGACCTGGCGGGGGATTCCAGGTGCCCTCCTGTCCCGCGAAGCAGCCGGTAGGAGCGGCCCGGGCCCCACAGGTCCGGCGGAAAGGGTGTCCAGGAAAAGGTCTTGGGTCCGACAGTGAAGACTTCAGTGGGCTCCGGGCCGCACCTGGGCTCCTGCAACACAGAGTTGTTGGGCCTTGCCCAGCGGTGGCTCCCGCCCTGGAAACCCCTCCACCGCTACGATGGGCCCGGTGTGCACACCTGTCCAGGGAAGGCGGGCAGTGGAGGCACCTCGTGGTCCAGGATCAGCTCTGGGCTCACCGTGCGCAGCAGCTCGGCCCAGAGCCGTTCCCGCTCATCACCCCCCAGGAGAAACCAGGGGCGGCTGCCAGAAGGCCTGGGGCAGACAGAGAAGGGAGACAGGGGGTACTCAGCGGGGGAAACGCTATGGTGGGGGAGACCCGGGAGGGCCTGGGGCAGAGAGATCGGGGAGATGGGGGGTACTAGAGGGAAATTCGATGGTGGGGGAGGTGGCGAGCAGGGTTGGGGGAAGGGCTGCTGGGGCAGACAGTGGGAAGATGAGGGGTACTAGGGGCAGGGGGGCGGTGGGGGTGGGTGGAAATGTGGCGTCCTCAGCGGGAAGAGGCGATAGTTGGGGAGATTGAGGAGGGCCTGGGGAAGATAGAGGGTTAAATGGGGGGTGCTCAGGGGAGACGCGATGATGGGAGAGGCGCGGGAGGGCCTGGGGCGGCGCAGGGGAAGCTCGGGGGAAGCTCGGGGTGGGGTGGGGGCTCAAGGCGGGCGCTGAATGGCGGCGCGGGGTGGGGCGACGGGCGTGGGGGCCGGGCCCGGGGGCGGGGAGCCCTCTCCAGGGGGAGAAGAGAGCGGGAGGCCCGCGGGGGCGCCGGGAAGCACGTGGGAGCGGGAAAACCGGCCGCGCCCCTGCCCAGCCCCCGGCCTCACCCGCCCGCCGGAGGCGGCCTCCGACGGCTCAGCCCCAGCCGCGGCCTCCGCGCCGCCTCCATCCAAGCCCGCGCCGGGCGGAAGTGAGCGCAAGCTCCGCCCTCGCCCATCCAGGCCCCGCCTCCGCCCCGGCCCCGCCTCCAGACCTCTGCAGTGAGGCCGCCCCCTTCCGAGACAGTCGGAACAGCAGGGTCCCTGATCCCAGCCTGTAGGGAAGCTGAGGCCAGGGTTCCTTCGTCCTGCACCGCACAGGGGGGCCTGGCGTGAGGGTGGGGGCCCAGGTGGGGGAGCCCCGCCCGTGTCCCCTTTCCCGTCCAGGCAGCCCCTGGGCCGGAGCCCCCTCCGTTACCCCGATGGCTGCCCGGTCCGCCCCAGCCCTGCCTCCTCCCGGCTGCACCCAACAGCTCCCACCCCCGTTTCCGGCTCTGCGGAGCCGCCTCTCCTCCCAGGACCACTCCAGGAGTAAATAAAGCTTGAAATCCGCCATCGCCACCACCGTTTCTTTACAAAAGGCGGGGAACTCAAGCTCTTTAACCAAGAAACCAGAGGCGAAGTGACAAAGTCCAGGTGGCTCACTTGGGCCTCAGGGGCCTGGGCCAGGGCCCTGGGGGCAGCTGAGGGGCTTTCCTGCCTGGACCCCGGGCTCTGCGACCTCAAAGTCGGCCACGTGGTGGCAGCAGCCGCCCAGGCACCCTCATGCCACACCTGGCTGTGCCCAGTGCCCCATGGGCCCAGGCCACTTGCCTCTCCCTCGGCCCCGCTGAGTCCTGGAGTGGCTGCCACCCTCACGGAAGGAGTGGGGTCTACAGAGATCAGAGTCAGGGGCGCTCGCCAGATGCCACTTAGGGCTCTGGGACTCCTTGGCAGTTTCTGCCCTGCCCAGCCCCAGCAGCTTTGGGGCTATGCTGGGCACTCCTCCTGCAGGGCTCCCTGACTGTTCCTACTCCTCACCTGGCCCCTCCCAGCCCCCAGTAGTCTGTGCCCTCCCTCCAGAACTCAGCTGTGGGGCCCAGCCCTGAACCCAGGCCACCCGAGTGGCCCACCGTCCTTCAAGTGGCCCTAGCCTGGAGGCCAGGGTTGGTGTTCAGGGAAGGGGTCAGCAGCAGGGCCTGGACTGGGGAGGTCCCCCTCTCCCTGCATGAGTGGTTTTCTTCAGTACACGTTCCTGCTCTAGATGCTGGAGGCCCCCAGCAGAACAAGATGGAGGCACCAACCCCCAGGCCCTGCGACTTGAGTGAGCAGATGGAGATGCAGCGCTGAGTGCTGCCCAGGCAGGGGGAGGGGGGCCTGGGGGAGCTGCTGCAGGCAGTGTGGTCTCAGGGGGCCCTGTGGGAGGTGACCTGTGGCTGGGCCTGCTCTCAGGCGAGAGAAGCCCAGCTGTGGGGTCTCCGCAGTCCCACGTCCACCACATGGCAGGTGCCAGCTGACCAAGCACTCTCAAACAGCCAGTGTCCCGGGCTCTCCGACAGTCCTGGCTGCCCTGGCTTCAGCTCCGAGCTTCTGGGTCTTTCCTGGAAATGTCACCATGGTCTGCAGGAGGACCTTGGGTACTTCCAGGAAGACTGGTCCCAGCCTCCCAAGACAGGAGAAAAGGCCAGGCCCATTGGCTCATGCCTGTAATTCTAGGACTTGGGGAGGCCCAGGCAGGCAGATTGCTTGAGCCCAGGAGTTTGAGACCAGCCTGGACAACATGGCAAGACCTTGTCTCTATAAATAAATTAGCTGGGCATGGTGGCATGTGCCTGCGGCCCCACCTACTTGGGGGGCTAAAGTGGGAGGATCACCTGAGCCCGGGGTGGGGGCGGCACCGTGAACCAAACGCGCCCCCCCTCTTCACACCCCCCCAACACAAAAAAAAAAAAAAAAAAAAAAGGCCAGGTGTGGTGGCTCAAGCCTGCAATCCCAGCACTTTGGGAGGCCAAGTTAGGAGGATCACTTGAGGCCAGGAGTTTGAGACCAGCCTGGCCAACATGCAGAAACCCCATCTCTACTAAAAATACAAAAATTAGCCGGGCATGGTGGGACACACCTTTAATCCCAGCTACTTGGGAGGCTGAGGCACGAAAACCACTTGAGCCTAGGAAGCAGAGGTTGTGGTGAGCCAAGATCACACCACTGTATTCCAGCTTGGGCGACACAGCAAGACTCTGTCTCAAAAAACAAAAAGAGACAGAGGAGAAAGGCCCTTGATGACAAGTGTTTGCTCAGCTCTCTGTGCCATGCTGGGGGTGGGGTGGGGGTGTTCTTGCTCCTTCTTCTCCCTTCCCCTCTCTGGTCCCCAACTCCAGGGTTCCGCTGTTGGACTCGGGGGTGGTTCCTGCCTCCTCGTCCTCTACGGCCCCCACATGGTCCAGTGCCCTCCTGCCACGGGACCGGCCGGCTTCTGGATGGGCTCCAAGCCCCTGGAACCCATCTCCTTCCCTGCCTGGGTCCCTTGAGCAGAGCCTGGGAACCTCAGGCCCCTGCCCTGTCCTGGAGGACCATGTGAGGGACACCTGTGTACGGCTGCTGCCCCAGAACAGGGGACTTTCTGGGCGGGAGGACCCAGCCCTACTCCTGGGAAGCCAAACACTAGAGCTTTGCTGGGCTCTTCAGCATCCTCCGGCTCCTCCTGGCTCCCCCATGCAGGTGCCCTGGCCACTGGGCCCAAGAGGGGCAGAGCCAAGCAGGAGCAGGGAGGGGTCTCGAGTGGCCCAGACCCGGGACACCTGCACTGCCTGGCTGGCACGGCTGCTTGGAAAGCTCTTGCTGCAGGTGCCCCAAGGGTAGGTAGGAGGCACGGGCACGGGCCTGCAGGGGACCTCGGGGCTGGCTGAGCCTGGCTCCAGCCTGCAGCACCGAAGCTGGGGGGCCCCCATCCCCTTTGGTCTTAGCCACCCCAGTGGGCCTCGTTTACCCCTGGCCACCAGGGAAGAGGACAGGGCCCCAGGCCAGTGCCATGGGGCAGAAAGCAGGGCCTCTGGGCCTGGTGCTTTGGGGACGCAGAGGCAGCACAACGTGTCACAGTTGTCCTCCTGGGGGCTCTTCCTCTCCGGTTTATCTGCTGCTCTAGATTAATCTCCCATCCTCCCATGTCACCACTGAGGAGGGGGCAGTGGGGCAGGCCCCTGTGACCTACAGCCAGGGATAAGTCCACAGAGAAAGGCACTGGGGTGACTTCTGCTCTGGGCACGTGGCGAGTGCCTCCACTTGTCAGGAAGC
Organism: Hylobates moloch; assembly: GCF_009828535.3. Taxonomy (NCBI): domain Eukaryota; kingdom Metazoa; phylum Chordata; class Mammalia; order Primates; family Hylobatidae; genus Hylobates; species Hylobates moloch. The sequence continues at coordinate 1,722,454 of NW_026652284.1, forward strand.
CTGACCGCCAATCCCCTCCTGCCTGACAGCTCCCCCGACAGCTGCCTGCCAGCCGAGGGCCTGGAAGGGGACTGGCCACTCAAGACTCTCAAGACAAGGAAGCGTGTTCACCTCCAACAAACATACCTTGTCCTGCCTGTCCTCTAGTTATCAGCATGACACAGTGGTGCTGGTGATGGCGGTGGTGGAAGTTTCAAAGTTGAACCTGATGAAAAGGCTCCACTTCCTCGGAGCCATCTGCTGCTGTGGTGACAGGGAGTTTTGCTTTATTGGAAACTAATTTCTGGTTGGGACTGACACGTGCACTGTGGAAATGAGTTTTTTCCAAGCCAAAATTCATGTTTACAAAAGAATGTTTCAGCTGTGGGAGTTTGCATCCCAGGCAGAGCAGAAGGTGCTCGAGTGGGTGGGGGCATCAGAGCCGCCCATCTCCTACTCCCGCACCTGCAGACCGGTGGGCCAGGAGGCCCCTTACCCTCTGTGGCATAAAAGGACGCATTTATGGATGATGAATCAGGCCCCAGCCCACTGAGCTGGTTTCAGAAGCCAGGCTGGCCGCAGGTCAGGGAGCCAGTCCTCTCCAACTCCTTCCACCGCGAAAGAACAAGTGTCCCAGCCACTGGCATCCTCAGAGTCACCCAAATGATCGTCTCTGCCCAGTGCTGACACCCTGCAAATCAGGCTAAGACAGCGGTGATGAGCCCCGAGGCTGGCAGGCCTAAGCAGCCCAGTGGCCGTGCACCCTCCCAATTTCCAAGTGAGACCTGTAGCCGACAGGCACCCTGGGCACATGCTGAAGGCACTGGGCTGCCTCCACCCCTTCCCACGTGACAAAATGGCCCAGCACCCACGCACGGTGCCCTGGCAGTGCTCGCCTGCTGGCAAGGACAGCCAAAAGGCCCGGGCAGCCTTCTGACGCAGCCAGGAAGTGGGCTGTGCTCCGCCACACCTGCTGGCCCGTGGATGCCAGGCAGGCACGCCCGCCCATAGCCAGATGTGGTGGCATTTATGGGATACGGGAGTGCCAGGCAGACAGGCTGTGAGAGACAGTTGCCTGGGAAACATCACCAGATCTTTGGGGCAGCAGAGCAGGTGCTCGGGCCCACACACGGGGTGCGAGAGTAGGGGTGTGCCTTGGTGCCCTTGGGCACCTGCAGCCTCCTCACAGCCTCAGTGGTGGGGTCATGGCACAGGCCCGCCCCGACCCCAAGAACCAGAAAGCCAGGAGCAGCTGGGGCGGGCCCTGGCCCGGGAGAGACAGCGATCATGTTTCTGAACCCCATCCCAGCCATGGCCTGTGTCTGGGCCAGCATCCCTGACCAGACAGGGCCAGCTGCCCTCTCTCAGAGTCCCCAGCACCCCTTCAAGCAGTCTCCGGTTCACACCCTCCCACAGCCTGTCTTCCATCCCCACATGTTGGGCTCAGCCCCCTGCCCCACTCAGCCCTCACCCAGGGGTGGGCTTTTATCAGCCCCAGACCCTGCTCTGACGTCCCTCCCCAGAGAAGCTTCCCCAGCCCAGCCCAGCCCAGTCTTCTCTCTGCACCCCACTGCCCTGCTGGGAAACTGTGAGCTCAGATGCTGGTTGGTCTGCCCAGGAGGGCGGTCCTGTGTGCTCTGTTCCCTGGGAAGCCTCGCAGAGTGCGCGGCACCAAGGAGCGGGTCAGGAAATGGAGACCTCTCAGGGCACCCCTCCTCTGGGAAAGACAAGTCACAGAAACCAAGCTGGAGGAGCGCTGTGGGTTGAGCAGTGTCTCCGAAGACGCATGCCCACCAGTACCTGAGAAAGTGGCCTCACTCGGAAGCAAGGTCTGTGCCGATATAATCAAATCAGGATGAGGCGATACTGGGTTAGGGTTGGCCCTGAATGCAATGTGAGCAGTGTTCTTGTAAGAAAAGGAAAATTGTCCGGGCGCAGTGGCTCACACCTGCAATCCCAGCACTTTGGGAGGCCGAGGCGGGCAGATCACTTGAGGTCAGGAGTTCTAGACCAGCCTGGCCAACATAGTGAAACCCCGTCTCTACTAAAAAATACAAAAATTAGCCAGGCGCGGTGGCGGGCACCTGTAGTCTCAGCTACTCGGGAGGCTGAGGCGGGAGAATCACTTGAACCCAGAAGGCAGAGCTTGCAGTGAGCCGAGATTGCGCCATTTTACTCCAGCCTGGGTGACAGAGCGAGACTCCGTCTCAAAAAAAAAAAAAAAAAAAAAAGAGAGAGAGAGAAAGAAAAGAAAAATTGGCCAGGTGCTGTGGCTCATGCCTGTAATTTCAGCACTTTGGGAGGCCGAGGCAGGTGGATCATGTGAGGTCGGGAGTTCAAGACCAGCCTGAAAGACATGGTGAAACCCCATCTCTACTAAAGATACAAAATTAGCCAGGCGTGGTGGCAGGCGCCTGTAGTCCCAGCTACTTGGGAGGCTGAGGCAGGAGAATGGCATGAACCCGGGAGGCAGAGCTTGCAGTGAGCCAAGATCACGCCACTGCACTCCAGCCTGGGCGACAGAGCAAGACTCCATCTCAAAAAAAAAAAAAAAAAAAGGAGAAGAAGAAAAAGAGAAAGTGGCCTGAAAGTTATGGCCCCAAAATGGGCCTGTGGCCTGAAAGTCATGGCCCAAAAATGGGCCTGATTTTCTGTTTCTCTTTTCCTCTGGGTGCTCCCTCAGGGACTGTTCGGAGAACCAGGCTCCAGGAGGCCCCTGTGCAGACTCCAGGCTGTCCTGCAAACCCCAGCACTGTGTGGCCTTGGCCCAGGGCTGCTCTCCCCTACCAGGTGCCCGAGGAGGAGGTGGCCTCTGTTCCTTCCAGCTATGCCCTCCATATGTGCCCCCGGACCCCATCGCCATGAGCCCCAGCTAAGTGAACAACCCTATTTCAGTTTTTGTTTTTGTTTTTGTTTTAGAGACAGGGTCTTGCTCTGTTGTCCAGGCTGGAGTGTAGTGGAGAAATCTCCATTCACTGCAACCTCCACCTCCTCGGTTCAAGCAATCCTCAACACCTCTTTATATTTATTTATTTATTTATTTATTGAGACAGAGTCTCCCTCTGTTACCCAAGCTGGAGTCTAGTGGCATGATCTTGGCTCACTGCAACTGCTGCTTCCCTGGCTCAAGAAATCCTCCCACTTCAGCCTCCCATGTAGCTGGGACTATAGGCACAAGCCACCACACCTGGTTAATTTTTTGTTTTGTTTTGTGTTGTAGAGACGGGATGGGATTTTGCCATGTTGCCCAGGCTGGTCTTGAACTCCTGAGTTCAAGAGATCCTCTTCCCTTGGCCTCCCAAAGTGCTAGGATTAAAAGCATGAGCCACTGCACCAGGCCCTGGCTAATTTTATTTTTGTAAAGATAGGGTCTTACAATATTGTCCAGGCTGGTCTCGTCAAACTCCTGGCCTCAAGCAATCCTCCTGCCTTGGCCTCCCAAAGTGCCATATACCACCACTTCTGGGTGAGCAATTTCCGACTTTGTGGTGTGAGGGATGTCTGACATGAAGCTCCATCCTCCTCCCTGGGGTCCATCCTGCAGTGGGAGCCGTCCTCCCAGCCAGCTGGTGACTGGACAACAGTGCTGTCCATCTGAGTGGGACACTGGCTGGAGACTGTCCTCCCCCTCCCATCCCCCTTCTGCTTTTCTCCCTGCCCATGGCCTGGCAACCTTCTCCGGGGCCAGAGGGCAGCCCAGGGTCCTGAGGCCCCGGGAAGCTATCTGGCCGCTGGAAGTAGTGGCCCGATGCCCAGAAGAATCTCTGAACAGGCATTTTGCCTGCAGCCCAGGTGGGGCCAAGGCATGGCTAGGATCCGGACAGGCCAGAGAGTGGCCGCTGAGACAAGCCCCTCCATCCCTTCTGCCGCCTTCTTCCCCTAAGGCTTCTCCATAGTGGGGGAGGCTCTCCGGACACCCCTCTGCAGTCAGGGTCCACCCATGGCGGCTGCCCTGCCCAGGCCTGGGCACAGCTGCACTGACTGTTCCTGGCAGCCTCACCTGTGCAGGCCACCCTGCTGCTCCAGCTCAGTCCAGCACAGGTGTTCTCGCTCTGGGGTTGGCCTGGCGCTGACCTGTGTACCTGTCAGGGAAGGTAGGCAGCTCTGGAGCTGGCTGGTGCCCCTTGCCCGGGGTGGAGGTGGGGTAGGTCCCAGATTTCTCAGAAGGACTCCAGGATGCAGCTGCGTCTGGGGCGTGAGCGGAGGGAAGACATCAGGCTGGGGCTGGCTGCTGGGCCTGTCCTCTCTGAGCTGCCTCAAATCCCATTCCTTGAGCAGTCCTGGAGCCTGGCCTCAGGCCTCAGAGCACCACACTACTTGCCTCCAGGGACCAGCCTGTTCACCCCACACCCAGCCCTGTGACAGAGGTGCTGTCAAGTGGCCCCACTTACAGACGGGCCAACTGAGGCCCAGGGCATCTGTCCACTTGTCATGACAGTGAGCGGCCAAGCTGGATGTGAACCCAGGTTTTTGTATGCTGCCGCCCGGTGGGGTTGGGGAGGACTTAGTGGCACCCACTGACCTCCCACTGGGGGTCGAGGTCAGAGAGTGAAGTAAGTGCCTGGCTCTCCGAGCACCCTGGGGCAGCCCCTCCAGCCTGGGAGAGCCAGCTCACATCTGGGCAGCTGGTGAGGCCAGCTCCTGCCATCTCGAGTCCCTACGCGCCTCTCAGCTGTGAAAGCCCCTTGCTGGCCTCCACAAACGCTCACAGACGGCCTCACAGGCCAACACCCAGCGGCTGCGACTGCCCATGGTCACTATCTCTGCAGCCCGCATGTGCGGCCAGTGTCCCTCCGGTGTCTCCAAGCCCAGGTGCCCGGCTGTTGGTCCTGCCAGCATCGTGAGCCGTAGTCTGCCGTCCTGGCACATCCTGAATGGAGGTGCACGCATAGAGGCTGCCTGTGAATCTACTGCGCTTCCTCAGAGGAATTTGCCCCCTTCTGGGACGTGCCCTGGGGATGGTCAGTTCTCCCAAATAGTGACTTCCTTTCTCCACATAATGAGAGCCTTTGGCTGAGGGATTGGGAGGACCAGGAAAAAGCCTCCAGGCCACGTGGGGCGTGACTTGGCGATCCCGGTCGCTCCGGGCGTCAGCTTGGACCCCCAACGCCCCTCACAGCTCACAGCCCTGTGGCCTGCTCTGAGGGCCCCGCCCGCCGCCGAGCGCCCGGGAGCCGGAGAACCCGCAGGACGTCAGCCGGGTGGATTCCCTCCCACTGCCCCCGACCCCACTGCCCAGCGCTTTCAGGACTAGCGGATGATGGACTTGTGCTAAACTGGCTACGACCCCTCCGGAGCGGGGTCCTGGGTAAATCAGCAGTGAGCTGCAGGCTCAGCCAGCCGCCGCCTTTGGTTTCCTCCCGCCGCCCGCTCACCCCACCTCAGACCCGAGCTAGCTCTCCAGCCTCGGTCCCTCTGCCGGACCCTCCTCCCGGGCCCCCCCCCCCCCCCTCCCCCTTCTGGCCCTTCCCGTGCCCCGCCCCTCCCAGCGCCACCGTCCTTCCAGGCACCGCCCACACCCCGTCCCCCGTGGGCACCACCCACACAAGCAAGCCCCGCTCCGCCCCGCAGGGTCCCGCCCACGTCCCGCCCCACCCGGCCCCGGCTGTCCTCTGCGCCCAGCTTGGGGCAGCCGTCCCCGTGAGCCCCGTGGGGGGAGCCCGTCCCAGCCACCTCGCCGCTTCAATTTCCTCCAGGTCCACAGGCCCAGCGCGGCGCGCGCCGCTCGCTCTGCGACCTCCAGGGCGAGCGCGCTTCCGGGGCGGCCGTCCAAGAGGCGTGGGAAGCGCGCGGGGGGTTCTGAGCATGCAGTCGTCGCCTGCGGACGGCGAAGGGGCGGGTGAAGCGAGTTTCCAGCGTCGAGGCTGCTTCGTTTCAAAGTGGACGCCACATGCAAGCCACAAGCGCGTCGCCGCACGGTGTACGCCCACGCTCCGGGCCGGGCGTTCTGCGGGTGCCCCCGCTGCGCCGCAGGCCTCAGTGGCGCGCCCGGGGGCTGGAAGGCTGAGCCGTCCTCCTCCCATGTGCGCCGGAGTCCCTCCGCCACTGTGCCCAGATCGCCGGCGAAGCGCAGGGGGACGCTAGGAAGGGCATTGGGAGACTCGGGCCTGCGCCCCCTACCCGGGCGCCGGCCCACCTGTCCGAAGCCTTAAAGGGTCTCCATTCCTTTTTGGTCTGACCTGAGAGCCTAGCTCACGGCAGGGGTGGGGACCCAGGGTTCGGCCTGCAGGTGCCGTGCCAATTAGAGCCCAGGCAGGAGAGGGGCGTCCCTGCATTGGGGCGCCATCATCACGTTCGCATGGCCACTCTAGCGTGGGAGGGGGGCAGGGCCTTTCCCTGTCAGTTCACTTCCCTGTTGGTACTCACCCACCTGTCTGTGGAAAGGCAGCAATGGTCGATTTCCTCCTTGAGAAACAAAGCGTGAAGGAGGAAGAGAGGCTACAGGAAATCTCCCGTCCGGGAGACCCTGTCTCTAACGGGCCATACGGGGTCCCCCTGTGTCTCCTGCAGCCCTGCACAGCCCCCGTCTGAGGCACCTTTTGGAGGGAGTGGCCCAGCTGTCCCGGCCTTTGCCACCCGGCGTCCTGTCCCAGTTTATCTGTGTCCAGTCCGATTCGTGGGCTTATGGATTGGAAAGCTGTGACAGACGCCCTGGGCTGGGAGGTATAAAACGAAACTGTTTAACTCCAGTGAAAAAACAGTTGCGGGGATCCCAGAAGTGGGAAAAGGTCGCTCTGAGCACCTTCCGTGGGGTGGGTGCGATTCTGAGACTAAGGCTGTGGGGGCCGGGCTTGGTGTCTCACGCCTGTAATCCCAGCACTTTGGGAGGCCGAGGCAGGTGGATCACGAGGTCAGGAGATCGAGACCATCCTGGCTAACACGGTGAAACCCCGTCTCTACTGAAAATACAAAAAATTAGCCGGGCATGGTGGCGGGCGCCTGTAGTCCCAGCTACTCGGGAGGTTGAGACAGGAGAATGGTGTGAACTAGGGAGGCGGAGCTTGCAGTGAGCCGAGATTGCGCCACTGCACTCCAGCCTGGGCGACAGAGCGAGACTCTGTCTCAAAAAAAAAAAAAAAAAAAGGGCTCTGGGACCCCTGGCCCAAGAGCCCCAGGCCACGGCCTCCTGCCTGGGAGGTGTGGCTCCCCATGCAGCCGGCTTCTTCCCTGCCTCTGTCCAGGAGGAGGGGAGACTCTCTTGCCTAGGGCAAACCCGAAAGCACGGCAAGGTCAGGGGAGGAAGGCACTGTTTCCTGTCAAAGTCCACATTTGTGAAAAAACATTGATTGGGCAGAGAGAGGTGCTATATTCTGGAATGGAGGTGAGTGGGGGGCCAGTGAGGGCTGGGCCGGTGAGGGATGGGTGTGATGTTTTGCCTGGCCCAAGGGAGCTGGGGCCGCAGGTTCCCGGTCTGCTGGCAGAGCTGAGTCCTGGTGGGGCAGAGCTGGGCAGACCCACATGGCCTGTGCATCCAGGGTGTCTTGTCCCCTTGATCCTTCAGAGGATGAACCCCCACCCTTCGCCGGCCTTCTTGGGCGTGGTCTGGCAGATAACTGGAGCTGGGAGAGGCTGAGGACAGTCACAGCCGCTCTCCTCTTTTCTAGGTGAGAACAGTGAGCCGGCGAGGTCAGGGAGCTGCCCCCAGGTCATCTGGGCTGTCGGAGATGGAGGCAGGAGAGGATCCATGCACTCCTGATCCCTGGCCCAGCGCTCTCCTTCCCTGTTGCCCACTCGGCATCGGCCCCACCCGGGGCCTGGACTCCCACTCACGCACTGGAAACTCCCTGTCTCGGGGCCACGCACACCATGCCTGGCTGGAGCTGGAGATGCAGCAGAGCAGACGCGGCCTCAGGAGTAGCCATGTTTCCTACAGTGGAGAAGGGGACCCTGGCAGGAACACTGCCCAGCCAGGCACGTGGTGCTCAACCCTGTGGGCACTGACCCCACAAAAGGCCGCGGTTTGTGCTGCGGGAGGCCTCTGTTTGGGAGAGCTCTGTCCCGGCTGCAGTGCGGCGGCCCTCCCCCAGCCTGCTGGAATGGGACCTCATCCCTGCTCCAGCGTCATGGACTTTTCCGGCCTTGGGTTGAGGCCTCAGCAATTCAGGCGGGGCCGTTTTGGTAACACCCGTTTGTGTGTGTGTGCGTGTGGGTGTGTGTGCGTGCATGCGTGCAGGCATGTGAGCCTGTGTGTGCCCGCATGCCTGCACGTGTGTGCACATGTGTGCGGTGTTTCTGCCCCAGGGCTGGACCCCAAGCCCCATCTTGAATGCAGGGTGTTTTCTGCAGGGGAAACTGAGGCATGGGAGGCTCAGCCCCATGCCTGGGTGGGTGACTGCCAGCCAGTCAGCCTCAGAGCTCCCACTCCTGGGCACAACGGGCACCTGGTCCTGGGGCCTGGGCTTCTTGGGAACCCAGGGCTTTGGCTGCACACAGATCACGGCCCTGGGTCCCAGGCCAGGGGCGTCCTCTCAGCCCTGCCTCCCTGGAGTGCACGTCCCCCAGCCCGCCTTCTGGTCTCCTTTCTTCCTCTCAACTTTACCCTCTCTCCCTCCCTTCCTCTCTCTGTCCCCCTCCTGGCAAGCAGATTGCAATCCAAACTTGTTGTTAACTTCTCCCCTGCAGTTGTCCACGGGCCCTTCCAAGTTAAACATTACTCATGGCGACAAGAGCCCGCAGGGCAGCGCCTGGCCTGGAGGTGGACCCGCGTGCGGAAGGTACTGGAGGGGGGGTGAGTACCAGGCCCCTCCCTGCAGCATCTGTGGGGCCGCTGCTGGTGCAGGTGGCCCTAGCACCCTGAGCCCATACCTGGGTCCCTGCAGCCTCTTGCCTCGCCCTTGGGAGTCACGAATGTGCCTGTTTATGTAACCCCCATGCTCAGCCAGAGCGGGTAGGCCTGTGGGCAGCAGGTCCCTGGGCAGGCTTGGGAGGGGCCAGCCAGGGGCCCCAGAGGGGTTTGGGCCGGGCCAGGCGAGAGCCCTCCCCTCAGCCGGTCACTCCCGCTCTGTGCCAGGCTAGGGGTGGGACTGGAAACAAAATGTTCAGAAAAAAATAGCCTCATCTGTTTTGAATCGATTCTGCTTGTTGGGCCCTCAGTTTTCCCAGCAGAGAAGTGGAGGGATGGGGAGTCATGGACTCAGGCACCTCAGGGAGCCCCCACAGCTGGGGGAGGCACGAAGCTCGGACCCCACTCACTGCACCCAGCAGCTGCTCCATCCTTGCCTGCCAAGAGCCTCCCAGGTTTGGAGCAGAGCCCCCCAGGCCGGGTCCCCCAGGCGAGCAAAGCTGGAAGTCAACAGCAAACAGGCACGGTGTCCTCTGCCCACCCTCTGCCACCCCACCCCTCACGTCCTCTCTTACCACTCAGTCCTCCACCTGCTGCACGCATCCTGCAGGGACCCAAGCACCGTCCTGTCCCCAGGCCTTTGTCCTACTGGCCCCGGCCCCGAAAGCTTATCTCACACCCATTTTAGGGCTGCTGAGATGGACCTCATAGGAAGCTCTCCTCTAACTCAGCACCTCTCGACTTACCCTGGTCTATTCCTTTTAAGAACATGGACCCCCATCCAACATTGAACATTTGGAGACAATTTTTTATGCTCTCCCAAGGAAACTGCCAGCTCTCTAGAACAGGAACTCTTTCCGGTGTGTCTGTGTGCTTGCTGTAGGGAGGCATGTAGTCAACTCCACAGAAGAAACCATTTCCACACTCACCCACCCTGTGCCCTCAGGGCCCAGCCCCCTGGCCTGAACCCGGACCCTGTCGGGCAGGACACATCTGGCTGACCAGAGCTCAGGCCAGCGGCCTCCTGTGGGGCTCAGCGGGGACAGCTGGAGCCTGAGCCAACGAGGAGGGCAGCAGGCCGAGGCTCACAAAGTTCAGGGGGCTGCTTGGTGCTGGTGGCATTCGGCCACCCCACTTTGTGCAGGACTATGGGCCACTCATCCAGGAACTCCACACCCTCCATGTGAAGCCTCCCTCCTGCCCTGCTCACACCCCCAGGACCCTTCAGGCTCCCAGACTTCCAGCCTCCCTCCTGCCTTCTGTCCAGACAGAGCTTGTCAGAGGAGGCGCTTCAGTGGAAGCACGTCCCTGCTGTAGCCAGGTTCCATCCAGGGAGCACAGAACCTGTCCTGGGCACCGAAACGCTCACGGGGCCTCTGTCCCACTGGCCCCCTCTTGAGAGGCCTCTTCCCAGCGCCTCACCCTGGAATGCAGCCTCAGGGTGGGGGTCCTGTGGGGAGCTGGGGGAAAAGGCCTTGCCTGGTGCCCTGGGGCTGTGCTCTCCAGGCACCTTGTCTGTGACAGGGTCTTTGGGGGCTCTGGAGATGGGCGGCTCACCTGCCTGCCTCGTGCCCAGACCTGCGAGTATGGCTGCCCGTGTCAGACAGAGGCGAGTTGGGACTTCACACCTGAAATCAAGCAGGAGGGTAGGAATGTGAGCCTCGAAACCACCTTCTTTCTGTGTCGTTTCTGGGAGCGGTGATGTCGGCCAGTGGGACACCTGCTGAGGGTCCTCTTTTCCCATCCGGGTGCTGGCGGGACAGAGGGCGGCTGTGACCTTCACCCAGCCTGTGCTGAGAGCTCCAGTCCCCCACAGCGTCCACAGCCCTGCCTGCCACCTCCCCGACCCCAGACCCTGCCCTCCTACCCTCTACGCCTGCTTTCGGGAGGAGGCCAGGTGGGGGTGGGGCTGATTTAGTCACAGGCCCTGCTTCAGCAATGAGACCCCAGCAACCCCCCAGGTAAGGGGGCCTCGGGGGCTGAGTGGGGGTGGCTCCTCGGGGCTCCTTCTGCCCTCCGGGGGCTGTGAAGCTTTCGAGGCATCACTAGTCCCTTTTGCAAGGCACTGCCAAGACTTGTGGCATTTCTGTGGATCTCTGCATGCACAGCAGAGCACGCACATGCACCAGGGCTGGGGCTCTTCTCCTGGAGGGTGACTCTGGGAATGGGTAGCCTTGCCCACCCAACCTTGGTCACCAGTGGCCATCCAGCCCCAGGTGTCCCCATCCTCAGTTTGGGCTGAGGGCAGACTGCAGGCTGGCGTTGCAGAGGCAGCTGGGTAAAGTGTGGTCCCAGACAGGGACGCAAGCTGGCGATTGCTGTGGGGGACCTGGGCCTGGGCTTAGCGACTGCCGCCCCTATCCAGATGCCTGATTGGGACCAGGGTGTGGGGCTGGGCCCTGCAGCGCCTGTCTTGCCCTGGCTGGAGCCCTGGAGCTGTGCGACCTGGGGCCAGGGTGTTATGATAGCCTCACTCTAGGGCTGGATGCCCTTGGGCACCGCAGCGGCTGCCTAGCAGAGTGTGCTATAGACCATACCCTGCTCTGGCCATCTGTGGGCTCCTTGGGCCCTTGCTGCCATGCCACTGCCTCTCTTGGGAGCAAGTTTCTTTTCTTTTCTTTTTCTTTCTTTCTTTTTTTTTTTTTTTTTTTGAGACGGAGTTTCGCTCTTGTTGCCCTGGTTGGAGTGCAGTGGCGCGATCTCGGCTCACTGCAACCTCCGCCTCCCAGGTTCACGCCATTCTCCTGCCTCAGCCTCCCCAGTAGCTGGGACTACAGGCGCCTGCCACCACGCCCGGGTAATTTTTGTTGTATTTTTAGTAGAGACAGGGTTTTACCATGTTAGCCAGGATGGTCTCGATCTCCTGACTTCGATCCTCCTGCCTCGGCCTCCCAAAGTGCTGGGATTACAGGCGTGAGCCACCGCGCCCGGCCAATTTTTTATATTTTTATCAGAGACGGGGTTTCATCATGTTGGCCAGGCTGGTCTCAAACTCCTGACCTCGGGTGATCCACCTGCCTCAGCCTCCCAAAGTGCAGGGATTACAGGTGTGAGCCACTGTGCCTGGCCGAGAGCAAGCTGCTTTTTTTTTTTTTTTTTGAGACGGAGTCTTGCTTTGTCGCCCAGGCTGCAGTGCAGTAGTGTGATCTCCGCTCACTGCAAGCTCCGCCTCCCGGGTTCACGCCATTCTCCTGCCTCAGCCTCCCGAGTAGCTGGGACTACAGGCGCCCACCACCACGCCTGGCTAATTTGTTTTTTTGCATTTTTAGTAGCGACAGGGTTTCACCGTGTTGGCCAGGTTGGTCTCGATCTCCTGACCTCGTGATCCGCCCGCCTAGGCCTCCCAAAGTGCTGGGATTACAGGCATGAGCCACCGCGCCAAGAGCAAGCTTCTGATGTAGGGGCCGCAGGGGGTTTCGCAGGCCAGGCAGGTTGCTGTCTCAGCGCCAGCCTGTAGCCTCCTCCCAGCATCCGGAGCAGGAGGGTGGCTGTCTTTTGCCTTCAATCCGCTGGGCTGCTGTGGGGCTCCCGCAGAGTTGCTCCAAAGGGCCGAGAGAAGGAAGGACGCTGCCCCCAAGGACAGACGGGCAGGCTGGAGTCAGGAGAGGCCCAGCCGTGGCCCACAGGCCTCGGGTCTCTGCTTGGGGGAGCACGAGGTGGGTATGGGAGGGGGCCAGGGAAGCCCTGCAGCCCCCCCACCCCCACCCCCGGCCCCAGGCAGCAGTGCCTCCAAGGCCTGGGCGGCAGGAAAGGGAGAGATGACGTCATTGCCGCCTGGAATCTGCTGTTTGGAGGCGTCGCCATGGAGACCGGAAGGCTCAGGGTGGGTAAAAATAGCAAACCCAAGAGGGTGTAAGTTCCAAGAACCCGCGTCTCTGAAAAGCGAGGCATGCATGTTCTCGTTGCCTGGAGGACCCAGGGCCTGGGCTGGGAGTCTAGCGGGAGGGGCCGCTCCGGGCTGCTGGCTTGCAGCCACCCGCACGCGGTGTGTCCCTGCCACAGCCATGGAGAGCTTTGTCCCCGCGCAGGGTGTGGCGGGTGTGGCAGGCTCCCAGCAGGAGGCGTCTGCAAACACGCTCCCTTCCTTTGCTTGGGCACTGGAGCCTTAGCCGAGGCCGCGCTGCAGGGACTTTTCCTTCCTCGGAGAGGGGAAGCGGCCGTGGCCTGTGAGCCGCTGGGCTTCCCAGGCCTCATCCAGGCCGGAACTCCGTGCGCCCAGGCGGCCTCTGCTGGGGCGGGAGGGACCGGAGCTGGGGTTTTCGCTGCCTGGCCTGAATGTTCTTTTCCTGCCCCGGTTTTGGGGAAGGAAAGAGGCGGTTGCCTGAGAAAGTGTCCTGCACACCAGTCCTATTCCTCTAGGGGTGGTTTTCTTGCCAGGAAGCAGGATTTTCCTCCAGGCCAGGAGGTGGCCGTCCTGCTCCTTCTCCTTCTGAGCTTGGTCCCCGGAAACGCCAGTACACACTGTCTGCACCTCCCTTCCGCTGCATCCCAGTGTCCTCACGGGTCCCCCCAAGTCCCAGGCCACAGAATACGGCAGGAGGCCCGAGGGCTCTGGGCTGCTCTCCCCAGATGGCCGAGTCTGTGGAGAACCCCTGTAGCCACGAGGGACCCCCTGGCCCGGTGCCACCTCTGAGAAACTCTGCCCTGTTTTCGCTCTCGGTGTCGCTGGGGGCTCCTCTCTCCCAGGCCAGGCTGCACCGGGGCACGGAGGGGACCTTGCCTGGCTTCTTCCTCCCGCTGTGCGAGCCTAGGCAGAAGTGTCATTGGGCTCAGGAATCCTCAGATGGCCCAAGAATGACCCAGGAGCCTTCAGATGGCCCAAGAGCACCCCGAGTGGGGAGGGATCCAGGGTGATTCCCAGCCCCGAGAAAGGAAGCCCCATTCCAGGAGGGTGGCTGTCCCCGAGCAGGGGGGTGACTGTCCCCGGGCGGGGGGGTGACTGCCCCCGGTTGGGAGGCGACTGCCCACTACAGCAACAAACGTTCTCCTGAGCAGCCTGGGGAACACTTTCCTCCCTCCATGCCGGAGGCTGGTGGGGCTGAGTCTCTGTCCGCCGCTCCCTGGGTGCTAAATCCTGGAATATCTTCAAAGAGTTTCAGTCTTTTCTGCACACACCATTGTTCTCAGGGTGGCAGGGCACCCCCTTCCTCCACCCAGGGCAGGGGGAGCACGGGGTCTCACCTCTCACGCCCAGACCTCCCTTGGCTTGTGGTGGCCTGTGGCTGGAGAGGGCGAGGGGACACAGAGCCCTGTGTAGGGGTTTCTCATTCCCCCAAGACATAGCTTGCATGCCTTATGTAACGCGTGAGCTCACGCAGAGGGCCTGCCAGAAATGACGGCAGGGGCGGGAGGGGCCTGCTCGGGAAGCCAAGTGCGGCTCAGGCTTACGAGGAGCCAGCCGGGCCCTGCCTTGAGGAGAGAGGGGCCCCGGGCCTTTGCAACCTGGGGCTCCCACACTGGCAGGGGATGGGCAGGGCCTGGGAGGGAGCGAAGGCCGGAGTGGTGCAGTGTATGACGAGGCCTGGGATGGCTGTGTTGGTCACTTGGTCTGTGGGTGCCTGGCCAAGCAGGATGTGGACCCAGGCCCACCCCACTCCCCTACCAGCAGGCACCAGCAGGCCCGTGATGTCAGAGGAAGGGGCCTAAGTCACCCAAGACCCCTGGGAGCAGCTCTGGGGGCCTTGGAGGGGTGGATGGGTGGAGGCAGTGCCATCTCCCCCAGTGCCAGCTGCCCTTCCACCCCCAAACACAGACCAGGGCGGATGCTGTGCTGAGGATGGCCCTGAGGCAGGGCTGGACCCAGTGCCCGCGGCCACCCCTGCCCTTCCTCCCTTCCCTTTTGGAGTCCTGGCCCCACCCCGTGCTTCCCCTCCGCCTGCTGCACAGGCCCCCACACGGTGGCTGGCCCAGCCCAGTTTCACTTCTGGAACGGGACCCCAGGCACCAAGAGGGGCAAGGGCTTCAGGGAGCCTGTGGCAAGGGCCTCTGGGCAGCGCTTGGGGCCTGGGTGACAGCACGGGTCCTCAGGGCAGTGCCCCCAGCCAAGAGGGAGCCATCCCTCCAAACACAGTGCCAAGGGACACCTGGCCTGGGGACCTGTGTCCTGTCAGCGGCAGGGCCTGGCACAGCTGCACCTCACCGGGCCCAGGCCAGCCATTGGTCAGCTCACGGCCCGTTGCTGGGAAGGCAGCAAGCCCCTGACAAGAAGAGGGTGACCGGGAGTCCCACTAGGAGGAGGGGGATGCCGGGACGGGGAGGCCAGCCCTCGGGCCTGAGGAGGGCAGAACACTGGCAGGGGTCCCTGGCAGGGTCTCAGACTGTGCCCTCGAATCCTTAAGCAGGAGAATGGGATGGGTGGGGGCTCCCTGCAAGGGTGGTGCTGGGAGCCCAGTGTAGGGCAGACCCTGCTCTCAGGAAGAGTGGCCGAGGGGCCGTGGACCTAGACAGCCGGTGGGGCTGTATCCTGCTGCTGATGGGGAGGGGTGAGGATGGGGGCAAGGGGCATCCATGCAGAGGTGGAGAGCAGGAGGTGAGGGGCTGGGCCCCTGGGATGGCTTGGCCTGCAGCCCCTCTGAGTAGCAGGAAGGTGGCTGTGGGCAGGTGCCATGGGTGACTGAAGGGTAGGACCTGCATGAAGGAGCCCCTCGCTGCCCTTGGGACCGTTGGGCCCCTGAGGTCTGGCCCTCACACACTCCCTGCCCTCAGCTGACCTCCCACCCCAATCAACCGCGTGCTTCAGTAGGTCCCAGGCTGCCCTGAGCCTCAGCGTGCTCTGGTCTGCATATGGCGGTAATGCCACCTGGCTCAGCATGTCAAGGGAAACCAGCCCTGGCACCAGGGTCCCGCAGTGCTGTGATGACTCATGAGGTTCTGCCACTGTAACCAACAGTTCCAAGGCTCGGGCCCCTGGAAAGCACTGCGGGGATGGTCCCCCACTTCGAGAAGTGCTGGCTGAAAGCTTCGTGTGGTCAAGGACAGCATCCTTCTGCCCCCATTGCGTCCCCTGTGCCCACCTCATGGTGCTCAGTGTTGTGTGCCGAGTAAAGGACAGCAGCCAGGGCCTCAGAGGATGCTGGTGATGCCCAGGCCATGGCTGGGTCCCTGGCTCTCGCTCTGTCCCAACTGGTTGACACATAACCGCTTCAGCGAAGTCAAAAGTGAGCTCTGGCCTGGGGGTCCCGGGCTCAGTGAAGTGCCAAGGGCACACAGGGAGGTGGCGGCGAATGACTGGCATGGTGTGGCGTGGTGTGGCTGCAGCCCCAGGCAGCTATGATCAGCACAGTGCACAATCCAGGGCGGCACAGGATGCCCCCAGGACAGGGTCCAGTGGGTGAGGGTGGCAGGGCTGGGTGCCCACACCGGCTTTTCAATTCAGCACACGGCCCCCCAGGCTGGGCCTCACCAGTGACCCCCTGGCTGTCCACAGGCTGTGGATGCGTCCTCAGAGCCAGGCCATGGGCTGCTGAGGGTGTCGAGGCCTCTGTGCCCCTCTCCCCCTTGGGCCCATCGTCCTGCTGCTGCGCCCTCAGCCTCCAAGGTCCCTGTGGCGCTGGGCATGGGCTGCCAGGAGTCTCCTGCAGGAAAAGGAGCCCGAGAGAGCCAGCCTTGTCCCCCTAGCCTGGGACCTGGGCCAGGCCCTGTCACACTCTGGGTGTGAGCCCAAGGTGGGGTTGGGTGGACACCTGGCTCCCGGGATGATCCAATGCCTGGCCCAGGCTGTCCAAGGCTGGGCAGCCTTATTGCTGCCCTACCTGGCTTCATCCCTGTGGGGAGTGGGCAGGAGCTGGGCTGTGGCTCTGAGTGGGGTGGTCAGCCGGCCACCTGCTCTCACCCTCTGGTTCCCAATGGCCGCAATGGCAGGACCATCCATGGCCCCCCAGGGGCAGGTGCCCTGCTCAGCACTTGCCATGCATCACCTCAGGTGACCCCAAGAGGAAGGCCCTGGCTCTGGGACCACCACCGGGAGGCTGACACACCCCCGAGGACACCTGGGCCTGGTACAGGTCAGGCAACTGATTTCACAGAAGACCCCATGGCGGGCGAGGGCTCTCCTGGGCAGAATGGCTCTGAGAGAAACAACAGGAAATGCAAACAAAACTGAAGGCAGGCCGGGCGCGGTGGCTCACGCTTGTAATCCCAGCACTTTGGGAGGCCGAGGCGGGCGGATCACGAGGTCAGGAGATCGAGACCAAGGTGAAACCCCGTCTCTACTAAAAATACAAAAAAATTAGCCGGGCGTGGTGGCGGGCGCCTGTAGTCCCAGCTACTTGGAGAGGCTCAGGCAGGAGAATTGCTTGAACCCGGGAGGCGGAGCTTGCAGTGAGCCGAGATTGCGCCACTACACTCCAGCCTGGGCCACAGAGCGAGACTGTCTCAAAAAAAAAAAAAAAAAAAAAAAAAACTGAAGGCAGCTTCCTTAGAAAGCCAGAAAATGGACCGAGTGCAGTGACTAAAGCCTGTAATCTCAGCACTTTGGGAGGCCAAGGCAGGCGGATCACGAGATCAGATCGAGACCATCCTGGCTAACACAGTGAAACCTCATCTCTACTAAACATACAAAAAATTAGCCAGGTGTGGTGGCGGGCACCTGTAGTCCCAGCTACTCAGGAGGCTGAGGCAGGAGAATAGCTTGAACCCGGGGAGCCGAGGTTGCAGTGAGCCGAGATTGCAGCACTACATTCCAGCCTGGGTGACAGAGCAAGACTCTGTCTCAAAAAAAAACAAAACAAACAAACAACAAAAAAAAAAACGTCGGGTGCAGTGGCTCACGCCTGTAATCACAGCACTTTGGGAGGCCGAGGTGGGCGGATCACCTGAGGTTGGGAGTTCGAGACCAGTCTGACTAACATGGAGAAACCTCATCTCTACTAAAAATACAAAATTAGCTGGGCCTGGTGGTGTGTGCCTGTAATCCCAGCTTCTCGGGGGGCTGAGGCATGAGAATCGCTTGAACCCGGGAGGCGGAGGTTGCGGTGAGCCAAGATCGTGCCATTGCACTCCAGCCTGGGCAAGGAGCAAAACTCTGTCTCAAAAAGAAAAAAGAAAACAGAAAGCCAGAAACTGCCGACCAGGCGTGGTGGCTCATGCCTGTGACCCCAGCACTGTGAGAGGCCAAGGCGGGCAGATCACCTGAGGACAGTAGTTCAAGACCAGCCTGGCCAACATGGTGAAACCCTGTCTCTGCTAAAAATACAAAAATTAGCTGGGCATGGTGGCATGTACCTGTAATCCCAGCTACTACGGAGGCTTAGGCACGAGAATTGCTTGAACCCTGGAGGCGGAGGTTGCAGTGAGCCAAAATAGCACCGCTGCACTCCAGCCTGGGCAACAGAAAGAGATTCCGTCTCAAAAAAACAGAAGAGCCAGATGCAGTGGCTCATGCCTATAATCCCAGCACTTTGGAAGGCCGAGGTGGGCAGATCATGAGGTCAGGAGATCGAGACCATCCTGGCTAACACGGTGAAACCCCGTCTCTACTAAAAATATACAAAATTAGCCGGGCATGGTGGCGGGCGCCTGTAGTCCCAGCTACTCAGGAGGCTGAGGCAGGTGAATTGCGTGAACCTGGGAGGTGGAGATTGCGGTGAGCCGAGATCGTGCCACTGCACTCCAGCCTGGGCGATGGAGAGAGATTCCGTCTTAAAAAAAAAAACAAAAAGAAACAAAGAAAACTAGAAATTTCAGGTCAGCACAAAAGAGAAACTTTAAGACATCTGTAGATTCTTCGCTTGGCAAAAGTCACTTTCTTGTTTTTTGATATATGGTCTGAAGACTATAATATCCTATGTAACATGTAAGCTACATCCAGGAATTTTCATTGACAGTGTTTTCATTATCATTCAATTTAAAACATTTTGTGGGCCAGGCGCGGTGGCTCACGCTTGTAATCCCAGCACTTTGGGAGGCCGAGGCCGGCGGATCACGAGGTCAGGAGATCGAGACCACGGTGAAACCCCGTCTCTACTCAAAATACAAAAAAATTAGCTGGGCGTGGTGGCGGGGGCCTGTAGTCTCAGCTACTCGGAGAGGCTGAGGCAGGAGAATGGCGTGAACCCGGGAGGCGGAGCTTGCAGTGAGCCGAGATCGCGCCGCTGCACTCCAGCCTGGGTGACAGAGCGAGACTCCGTCTCAAAAAAAAATAAATAAATAAAACATTTTGTGGTTTCCATTTTGATTCCTTCTTTAACTGATGATGTGTCCAAAGTATTTTGCAATGTCCCAGATAATGGTGATTTTTGATGGGAATGTGTATTTTTCTTTGTTATTTATTTTTATTTATTTTTTTGAGATGGAGTCTCACTCTGTCACCCAGGCTGAAGTGCAGTGGCGCGATCTCAGCTCACTGCAACCTCCACTTCCTGGGTACAAGTGATTCTCCTGCCTCAGCCTCCCAAGTAGCTGGGACTGTAGGCACATGCCACCATACCTGGTTAATTTTTGTATTTTTAGTAGAGACGGGGTTTCACCAGGTGGTGTCAAACTCCTGCCCTCAAGTGATCCGCCCACCTCAGCCTACCAAAGTGCTGGGATTACAGGTGTGAGCCACTGCCCCCAGCCTGTTATTTTTAGTTTGGAATTCTAGTGTGTTTCTTTATTTTAGTAGTTACCAAAGAAATACAGATACATAGATAAAAGAAACGAAAAGAACTCCCAAAGTTAGTACAGTTTAAATATTGAAACTGTAGAATCTGTAGAAACTATTGTATCTGTAGAACTCACCAAGCCCTAGGCCTCCTTTGCTCCTCCATTACGGCCCGAGCATCAGCCTCTTTCAAAGCTTTCACCCATTTTTTTTTGTCTTAGCTCTCTCCACACTTCTAAATTGCGTGCTCTTGCTGCTCCTTCTTGGTTTAGCAGCTTTATACATGGTGAGATGTTATAAAGCTGGAGAATGAGGGTTTTGCTCTTATCCAATGCTCTCTGCCCCACCCTACCATCTCTTCTTCTGTCTTCCCAAATGAGCAGTTTCCTCATTTTTGTTTAAGTTGATGACTCTATTATAATTATGTACTATAACTCTCTGCTGACTCAAGTAGTGAACTCTGCTTAGGTTTTCTCTTTGTTTTTCCTGGAGTTAGTATTGGCCTTGCTTTCTTCTTTCATCTGCTGAGTTTCCTCTGTGCCTATGGCCCATCCTACCTACATCTTCCAACAAGCCCTCCACACAGTGTTTGATCTAGTCAGTTGCATCCTACCTTCCACTGGTTCCTTGTTTTCCTGGAGCCCTGTGTCCTTCTGGCTCAGTCTGGGCTGCTCACTCTCTGGGCTCCACGTCTAGGCTGCTCACTCTCTGGGCTCCACGGCTAGGCTGGTGGGCAGAGATTCCCACGTCCCCTTCCTGGACTGGGACAGACCCTTCTTAGCTCTTATTGTTATGATGGAAGCCCAGTTCCAGATCCCATTCAGAAAGGGCCTGTGGCCATGACTCTGTCTCTCACTGGCCTTAACCAGCAGCCCTCAATGGACGTGAGACCAGGCCCAAGCCTCGCATTGGCAGTTTGGTTTCCACTCTTGCTTACCACTGTGGCTTGAGTGCTAGCTTCATTTCTAGCTCTGCACAGCGTCCTTCCTTATGCCTTTTTACAGGACATTTAAAAAACAAATCTGGCCGGGCGAGGTGGCTCACACCTGTAATCCCAGCACTTTGGGAGGCTGAGGTGGGTGGATCACCTGAGGTCAGGAGTTTGAGACCAACCTGGCCAACATGTCGAAACCTCGTCTCTACTAAAAAAATACAAAAATTAGCCGGGCATGATGGCGGGTGCTTGTAATCCCAGCTACTCAGGAGGCTGAGGTAGGAGAATCGCTTGAACCTGAGAGGCAGAGTTTACAGAGCCGAGATTGCGCCACTGCACTCCAGCCTGGGTGACACAATGAGACTCTGTCTCAAAAAAAAAAAAAAAAAAAGGCCGAGCACGGTGGCTCACACCTTTAATCCCAGCGCTTTGGGAGGCTGAGACGGGCGGATCACAAGGTCAGGATATCAAGACCATCCTGGCTAACACAGTGAAACCCTGTCTCTACTAAAAATACAAAAAATTAGCCGGGCGTGGTGGCGGGTGCCTGTAGTCCCAGCTACTCGGGAAGCTGAGGCAGGAGAATTGCTTGAACCCGGGAGGTGGAGGTTGTAGTGAGCCGAGATCGCACCACTGAACTCCAGCCTGGGTGACAGAGCGAGACTCCGTCTCAAAAAAAAAAAAAAAAAAAGCAAATCTATTTTACCCAGCACATGTTTGTGCTTGGACTAGGAAGGGGACCCTGCGCCATCTTGGCTGGAGTTGTAGCAGATGCTCTGTGTCCTGCGGCTCCCCCGCCCCACCCTCAGTGCCCCACTGCAGGGCTGCTCTCA
Organism: Hylobates moloch; assembly: GCF_009828535.3. NCBI lineage: Eukaryota > Metazoa > Chordata > Mammalia > Primates > Hylobatidae > Hylobates > Hylobates moloch. Next base: position 1,743,564 of record NW_026652284.1, read on the forward strand.
GAAACCTCAGGTTGCAGCCTGCCCGACAGCTCAAGCTCAGCAGGGCCGAATGGAGAATGTGTACCTCCTCCTCCTAACATTGTTAAAAATAAAATTTGTATTTTGACACAATCTCAAGCTTATAGAAAAGTTGCAAGAATAGTACAGGAACTTTTTTTCCCCTGAAGCATTTGAGGGTTTGTTGCCACATGGTGCTCCACCACACCCCAAAACAAGGACATTCTCCTGCACGCCCCAACACGGCTGTCCAAGGCGGGAAATTACGTGGAGTCAGACCCCACTCTGGGCTTTCTGGTTGTCCCAGTAATATCCCTTGCAGTAAAGAGATCAGCCTGGGACCACACATTGCACTGAGTTGCCATCATGTCTTCTGTCTCCTTCGGTCCGGAACATTCCTGGGCCTTTCCCTGACTGTTCTTTGAAGCTTCCAGGCCAGGCCTTTTGGAGACGGTTCCCTGTGTGGCTTTGTCTGAGATGTCATCACAGAGAGACACGGATTGTGCATCTTTGGCAGGAAAGGAGCAGATGTGACACTGTGGTCTGCTCACCCCACCCTGTCAGGTGGGGCAGGATTCTGATGGATTCAGTATCAGCGGAGCCCACTGTGATCGCTCCGTTAAGGCGGGGTCTGTGTCTCCGCTGGAACTTACATTCTTTTTCCCTTTGTGACAAATTAGCATTTTGTGCAGGAGATTCCTCCCTCCCTCGTTCCTCCCTCTCTCCCCCTCTCTTTTTTAGAGACAGGGTCTCACTCTGTTGTCCTGGCTGAAGTGCACTGATGCTATCCTAGCTCACTGCAGCCTCAGACTCCTTGGCTCAAGCAATCCTCCTTCCTCAGCTTCCTGAGTTGCTGGGACCACAGGTGCATGCCATCATGCATAGCTACTTTTTGTTATTGTTGTTGTTTGTTTTATTTTTGAGACAGGGTCTTGCTCTGTTGCCCAGGCTGGCGTGTAGTGGCAACATGATGGCTCACTGCAGCCTTGACCTCCTGGGCTCAAGGGATCCTCCTGTCTCAGTCTCTCAAGTAGCTGGGACTACAGGCCTGCACCACCACACTTAACTAATTTTTAAATTTTTTGTAGAAGTACGGTCTCTATGTTGCCCAGGCTGGTCACGAACTCCTGGGCTCAAGCAACCGTTCCACCTTGGCCTCCCCAAAAGTGCTGGGATTACAGGCATGAGCCACCATGCCCAGCTGATACTTTCAAAATATGCAAATAGCTCTTTTTAAACTTTTGATTCATTAATATATTTTAATAAATATTAAAATATGTATAGACTCATGGTTTCCTATTTTATTTGATAATTATAACTCGTTACTATCATTACCATCTATTAATATCATTATTCTGTCTGATTTGGCAAACAGGGGCTGTGACTCAGTGCCCTCTCCATGTGACCCGGTATGCCTTATGTCTTGTCATTACTCTCTCTCCCTTCCCAGCCCTGGGGTCAGCCATCTCTCTTTTTTTTTTTTTTTTTTTTTTTTTTGGTGGAGTTTTCCCTCTTTGCCCAGGCTAGAATGCATGGCGCGATCTTGGCTCACTGCAACCTCCACCTCCCAGGTTCAAGCGATACTCCTGCCTCAGCCTCCTGAGTAGCTGGGATTACAGGCATGCATCACCACACCCGGCTAATTTTGTATTTTTAGTAGAGACAGGGTTTCACCATGTTGGTCAGGCTGATCTCAAACTCCCAACCTCAGGTGATTCGCCCGCCACAGCCTCCCAAAGTGCTGAGATTACAGGTGTGAGCCACCGTGCCCGGCCTGGGTCAGCCATCTCTTTAAAGAACTCCGGTTCCTGGTCAGGCACAGTGGCTCACGCCTGTAATCCCAGGGCTTTGGGAGGCCGAGGTGGGCGGATCCCGAGGTCAGGAGATCGAGACCATCCTGGCTAACACGGTGAAACCCTGTCTCTGCTAAAAATATAAAAAATTAGCCGGGTGTGGTGGCGCACGCCTGTAGTCCCAGCTACTCGGGAGGCTGAGGCAGGAGGATCGCTTGAACCTGGGAGGCAGAGGTTGCAGTGAGCCGAGATGGTGCCACCGCACTCTAGCCTGGGCGACAGAGTGAGACTCTGTCTCAAAAACGGAAACAAAAACACTTTGGTTCCCTTCAGTGAATGGAAATTGGAGCCAAGACTGGGCTTCCTGGTGCGCTCGCTGCTGCTGAGGTGTCGCTCGTCTTGGTGGGCAGAGTGAGGGCTGATGTTTACACAAAACACATTTACATCAATAGCTTTCTTTATAAATATGGACATTTATGAGATCATGCAGGTATCGATAATTCCAATCCAACACCACATGCTTCCTTCCTCCCTTTCTGTATTTTAACATCGAGAAACTTGACTCTTGCTACCTTTAACTCATTTCCTGATTGGGTCAACCTCCCTGCTCCAGTGCTGGTCCCTCACTCCCTTGGGCTCTGGCCAGGGCAGCTCCTGGGATGGCTCTGAGCCCTGAGTTCTACCCTGAGGATTCAGCTCCAGGTGCCCAGTGGTAAGAGGCTTTGCAGCCCCCGCTTAGGGCCCAGCTTCCCCTCCCCCGCTCACTTGCTCTGACCCTTTCCTGCGCTTCCTTGGATCGCCTCCCAAGCAAAGCACTCGAACTCAAATCTTTGTCTTGGCTGGACGTGGTGGCTCACACCTGTAATCCCAGCACTTTGGGAGGCCGAGGGGAGGAGTGCTTCAGTTCAGGAGTTTGAGACCAACCTGGGCAACATAGTGAGATCTCATCTCTATAAATAAAAAATTAAATAAAAGGCTAGGCACAGTGGCTCATGCCTGTAATCTCAGCACTTTGGAAGGCCAAGGCGGGCGGATCACCTGAGGTCAGGAGTTTGAGACTAGCCTGGCCAACATGGTGAAACCCCATCTATACTAAAAATACAAAAATTAGCCTGGTGTGATGGCGCATGTCTGTAATCCCAGCTACTCAGAGGCTGAGGCATGAGAATCATTTGAATGCAGGAGGCTGAGGCTGCAGTGAGCTGAGATCGTGCCATTGCACTCTAGCCTGGATGACAAAGCGAGACTCTGTCTCAAAAATAAAATAAAATAAAGTAAAATAAAAATCTTTGTCTCAGGGCCTATTTTTGGGGGAATCCAAAGTAAGACAGAGGTCTTTCTAAAATTTCTACCGGCCGGGCGTGGTGGCATAGCCTGTAATCCAAGCACTTTGGGAGGCCGAGGCAGGTGGACCACCTTAGGTCAGGAGTTCGAGACCAGCCTGGCCAACATAGTGAAACCCTGTTTCTACTAAAAATACAAAATATTAGCTGGGCGTGGTGGCAGGTGCCTGTAATCCCAGTTACTAGGGAGGCTGAGGCAGGAGAATCGCTTGAACCTGGGAGATGGAGGTTGCAGTGAGCCAAGATCGCACCATTGTACTCCAACCTGGGCAACAAGAGCGAAACTTCATCTCAAACAAAAACAAAAACAAAACAAAATTATACGAAGCTGATGTTACTTGAGCAATATTTATTTTCACATTTGAAGGTTTCTTTCCCAGTAACTGAGCATGTTTTTGCCAATGGCAGTCTGTGCCTGGCTGCTACAAGGCCTTCCTTCTGCTTCCTGAGGAGGAGAGAGTGGGTGGCAGCAGGGCAGGGCAAGGCAGGGTGGAGCAGAGCTGGTCTGCGATGCATTTCCCCACCAAGGTTTCCGAGTTCCCCCAAAGCTTGGGGTACCCCTTGCTTTGCTGGTGTCTTCCTCTCTCTCCTCCTGGAGCGCCATCCAACTCATCTCCACACTGCTGGCTCCTTAAGGTGGGGGTCTCAACTCCAAGGCCAGCCTCCCAGGAGGCCTTCCCTGCCTAAAGCCAGCCCCAGCCACTCCATGCCTTTTGGGGATCTGAAGGACCTCGCTCCTGTACTAGCAGGTTTGTTGATTGACTGTTGTCTCTCATACCAGAACGGAACCACACGGGGCACAACCTGGTCTCCTTACCCCAATCCCAGTGTCTACAGTGGTAGGAGCTCATCAAATAAGGGGACAAACTCATGACTAGCTGACCAAGCCTGTCACCGTGGCAGGGGCCAGGGAGAAAGCTGGGAGGTCCCTGCCTTTGCCCGCATGCCAGGGCTTCTCTCGGCAGGCACCACGTCCATCCCACCCTACTCCACGCTGTGGCTGTGCCTGTAGCCTTAACCCGCTGCCTGCCAGTGTAGTGGCCTGAGTGGGCGACTGGCCTGAGCAGCTGCTGGGCGGGGCTGGAGGGTGGAAGGCCGGTAGGTGGGAGACACCCCCCCTACCCTCTTCCCTGCCAAGCTCAGGGAGAAAAGAGGACCCTGCTGGCTCCCTCTAGGCGTGGCTGCTCTGACCCTTGGTGGGGTGGGGTGGGTGCCTTCCTCTGGAAGTTCCGACATCTTAGGGGAAGGAAGTCTCAAGAGTCCACGAAGGAGGAGGTAGCTTCAGAGACCAGCTGGAGGCCCTCATCTGTCCCCGCACCTTCACTCTACTGCACACCTATGGCTACTTCCCAGGGGTCCGCGGTCTGGACAAAGTGTTGGTCCCTGGCTAGGACCCTGCAAAGCCAGAGGCACAGAGGGAAGCAGAGGCTCTGGGTGGGCACTGCCCATGCTAGGGGCCCTGCACAGAGCCCCTGGTCCATCAGAGGAGCCAGAGGAATTCTCTGCTTGATTGGAGACACTTCCTAGCAGGCCTGGCTGCAACCACCTTCTTTGAGTTACAGTTTGACTGAGTTGTGTGGAATTCAAATCCAGATGGAAGGAAGTGACAACGTCAAGTGCAACACTAGCTGTGTTTTTTTGTCCAAAATGTGGGCCAACAAAACTATCTCCAGGAAAACAAAGAAGTCCCTTTTCTATTTTATTTTATTTATTTATTTTTTTGAGACAGAGTCTCGCTCCATCGCCCAGGCTGGAGTGCAGTGGTGCAGTCTCAGCTCACTGCAACCTCCACCTCCCAGGTTCAAGCGATTCTCCTGCCTCAGCCTCCTGAGTAGCTGGGATTACAGGCATGTACCACCATGCCTGGCTAATTTTTGTATATTTAGTAGAGAGGGGGTTTCACCATGTTGGCCAGGCTGGTCTCCAACTCCTGATCTCAAATAATCCACCCACCTCAGCCTCCCAAAGTGGTGGGATTACAGGTATGAGCCCCTGCGTCTGAACCAAATATCCTTTTTTTTTTAGATGGAGTCTCGCTCTGTCGTCCAGGCTGGAGTGCAGTGGCGCCATCTCGGCTCACTGCAAGTTCCGCCTCCCAGGTTCACACCATTCTCCTGCCTCAGCCTCCTGAGTAGCTGGGGCTACAGGCGCCCGCCACCACGCCCAGCTAATTTTTTGTATTTTTAGTAGAGACGGGATTTCACCATTACCCAGGATGGTCTCTATCTCCTGACCTCGTGATCCGTCTGCCTCGGCCTCCCAAAGTGCTGGGATTACAGGCGTGAGCCACCGAGCCTGGCCTTTTTTTTTTTTTGAGACAGGGTCTGTCTCAAAAAAAGGGTGTGTCCCTGTCACCCAGGATGAAGTGCAGTGGCTCAAGCACGGCTCCCTGCAGCCCCAACCTTCTGGGCTCGAGCAATCTTCCCACCTCAGCTTCTCAAGTAGCTGAGACCACAGGTGCAGGCCACCATGCCCGGCTAATTAAAAAAAAATTATTTTTTGTAGACAGGGTCTCACTATATTGCCCAGGCTAGTCTTGAACTCCTGGGCCCAAGCGATGCGCCTGCCTCATCCTCCCAGAGTGCTGGGATTACAGGCGTGAGCCACCCTGCCGGGTTAAATATCCCTTTTAAGGAAATGATCTTTTTACCCAGCTTTCTGGTGTGTGAACACACAGAGAAAGCCTGGCCTCCAATTGTGGGGGCCAACGGAGTGAATGGGAAGAGTCGGGGGACAGCGTGGAGTGTGAGGACAAGGAGACAACCCCCAATGTAGCGGAGAGAGGGAGTATGGAGCCGCCCTGGGGTCACCTACAGGTAGATCCTGGCTGCCTCTCTAGACACCTGCCCTGCCGCAGGTCCGGCCAAGACCTGCACAGGGACGCCGGGCCGGCTTAGGAACTGCGCCCAGGAGTGCTGGCTTGAGGCTGGTTCCAGCCTCCACTGGGGAAGTGAAGGGCAGGAGGTCCCAGCTGAAGATCACTGAGGTTGCAGCAGCGTGGCCCTCTCGCCTCAGCCCAGGACCCAGGCCAGCTTGGGCACCCCCGGCCCGTGGGGAATGTCCCTCCGCCTCAGGCGAGCACAGCCCGAGCCCTGCCTCCTCCCCAAACACACCATTGCGTCCCTGCGCCCGCAGGCCTCGCTGGACGCTGCCTCCCCTGGAGACCACCCGACCGACTGTCCAACTTTGGGGCCCCAGGCTTCCCGCTCCCCGCCCTGCCAGGGCTTGAGTCTCTCCCACTGCGTGGCCAGGCGTGGAGGACCGATCCGACCCCGATAGACGTCTCAGCGCTCCACGGCCCCGGGGCGGAGGTCAGGGGTCTCGCCGGCCGGCCCGCCGGGCCCCGCGGGGCCGAAATCCTGATAAGCCACTTGGCCGGGGTGGCTGGCAGACCGGCCGCGTCTGGGTCACCAGGCGCCGCCCCTCCCAGGCCCGAAGCCCCCGGCCCGCGCAGCAGAGACAGTCCGCCAGGGGCCGGCGGGCGGGGCGGGGCTGGCGCGGCCGGGAGCCGCGGACATGGGCCACCAGGCCACCGAGCCACGGTGCAGCGGGGGCGGCTGGGCTGCGCCGCCAGGGTCACGCGGCGCGGTGCCCGTCTCGGCGCGGGGTCCCTGGGCGTGGCCGCTGTTCCCCTCGTGTGTGGGACCCCAGGTCACCGTGTGGCTTCCCGGTAGTGTGTGGGAACCCAGAGGCGTCCGGGGCCTCCCTGCAGTGTGGTATCCCACCCTGGGAGAACCCCGGGTGCGTGGCGTGGCCCCCCGGCCGCCCCCAGCTGGTTTGCGGTCGTGGCGGGGGCCTGTGGGTTTCTGGGCCCCGGCGGCGGCGAGACGGGCGCCTTCCCAGCCGCGCAGGAAGCGGCCTCGGCCGGAAGGGGGGCCCCGGGCGCCACCGCCGCCTCCGCCTCCGCCCGCGCCGAGCGGCCGTCGGCGGGCGGGGCCGAGCGGTGTCGAGCATGGCCGAGCGTAGCCGAGTCCCGGCCGAGCGTAGCCGAGTCATGGAAGGGCGGGTCCGAGCGTGGCCGAGTCCCGGGCGAGCGGAGCCGAGCGCGGCCGAGTCCGGGCGGGGAGCGCGCGCGTTCCTGGAAGAGCCCGGCAGGGGAGCAGGTCACATTCTTGGCCAGCGCTAGGGCTGAGGCGGACGCACGGCAACAAACAGCGCGGGGGGCGGGGCCGGCGCGGGGCGGAGCGGGCGGCGCGGGGCGGGGCGGCGCGGCGGCGGCGTGAGCTCAGCGCCGGGCGCTCAGTCCGAGCCGGAGCGAGCCGCCGGGAGGATGTGC
>NW_026652284.1:1756042-1771038 GCF_009828535.3 Hylobates moloch
CTGCACCTGCCCGCCATCCAGCCGCCGCCGCCCGTGCTGCCCGGGCCCTTCTTCATGCCGTCCGACCGCTCCACCGAGCGCTGCGAGACCGTACTGGAAGGCGAGACCATCTCGTGCTTCGTGGTGGGAGGCGAGAAGCGTCTGTGTCTGCCGCAGATCCTCAACTCGGTGCTGCGCGACTTCTCGCTGCAGCAGATCAACTCGGTGTGCGACGAGCTCCACATCTACTGCTCGCGCTGCACGGCCGACCAGCTGGAGATCCTCAAAGTCATGGGCATCCTGCCCTTCTCGGCGCCCTCGTGCGGGCTCATCACCAAGACGGACGCCGAGCGCCTGTGCAACGCGCTGCTCTACGGCGGCGCCTACCCGCCGCCCTGCAAGAAGGAGCTGGCCGCCAGCCTGGCGCTGGGCCTGGAGCTCAGCGAGCGCAGCGTCCGCGTGTACCACGAGTGCTTCGGCAAGTGTAAGGGGCTGCTGGTGCCCGAGCTCTACAGTAGCCCGAGCGCCGCCTGCATCCAGTGCCTGGACTGCCGCCTCATGTACCCGCCGCACAAGTTCGTGGTGCACTCGCACAAGGCCCTGGAGAACCGGACCTGCCACTGGGGCTTCGACTCGGCCAACTGGCGGGCCTACATCCTGCTGAGCCAGGACTACACGGGCAAGGAGGAGCAGGCGCGCCTCGGCCGCTGCCTGGACGACGTGAAGGAGAAGTTCGACTATGGCAACAAGTACAAGCGGCGGGTGCCCCGGGTGAGTGGCCCCAGGCCTGGGAGCTGGGGAGGATGCGCTTGGGGTGGAGGCCCCTTCTGGACTACAGGCTCTGGTCTCCAAAGGTGGGACCTGTGCTTCTGCCGTGCCCCATGTTTCAAGTCTTCGCTTTGTTTTAGGGAAATTCGGAGTGTTCCTATTGGCAGGGCCAGAGAGTTTGGTAGGAAGGCCCTCCTGCCCGTTCCCCAGGACGAGCCTGGAGTGCGGGCTGTGGCGGTGGGGTGGGGGCCAGGCCTGGCGTGTGGGGAAGGCCCACAGGCCCACAGTCATTGCCCAGATAGGAAGGCACAGGCCTCATGCTCCCGAGAAAGCGGCCTGCCCCAGGTCAGGGAAGTTAGCTCCAGCTGGGCCCCAGCCGGATGCCTCAGGCCCAGGTCCTCCTTGGGGTTGGGGTGAAGGTGGCTGTCCTCATCCTGAAGGCACCCAGCCTCGAAGACGGAGGGCTGCCTGCCTTTGGGCCCCAGGAGACAGAGCTTGGGCGAGGCGAGGCCTGGTTTTGTTACTGGCTCCCGCTGCCTGTTTGGTGCCTTGAAGTTTTGGGACACAGACACAAAATGAAGCCAGGTGTCCAGGCTACAGTGGCAGGGGCCCGAGACTTGGCGGCTCCAGCACTGTGCTGGTTGGTCTCCCTGGGCCTGCCAGGGACCAAATCCCGGAGTGCCCCGTGTGGGGTGAGGGCCACTTGGCACCCGGCCGAGGGCCTGCCTGGTCAGCAGGCCCCTGGGCCCGCGTGCTGGAGTTACTGGCGGCCTGCGATGTGCTTTGGACTCACCCATTTTCTTCTCTCCCTGTGAATCGCAGAGGGGTGCGCCGGGGAGGGAGGCTGCTGGCCTGGCTTTGTTGTTTGCCAGTTGGAGAATCTATGGGATCCAGCATGGGCAGCTCCCAGGCCATGAGGTGCCGAAATTAGTCAGTGTGGTTCTCAGGAACTTTCCGTTGCATACCTCCCCAAGTATTTGTAACTTTTCTTTTAAATATCCAGGCTTATTAAATTGCACACACAGAATGCTGCATTGGCTCAGCTATTCTTGGGAGGCCTAATTAATTCAGCTATTGCATCAAACTTTTTTTTTTCTAAATCTGTGAATAGATGCTCCAGCCCGGTTTTCTCTGGGCGCCTCTCCAGCAGAGTGTCAGATCGTGGGGAGGAGGGGCTGTGGATGGAAGCGAGGGACTGTCGCCTCTGCTCGGAGGGGGCTGCGGGAGGGTGCGTGTGTGTGTGTGCGCGCGCGCCCGTGTGTGTGTGTGCGCTGCTGACCCTGCCAGGCCAGGGCTCAGGTGGCAGCCGCCTGCAGACCTGTGGGCTGGGGAAGGGTGCTCGTGGCAGAGCTGCAGACAGACGTAGCAGGCTGGGGCCCTTCGTGTCACACGGGGAGTTGGCTGGGGTGGGCCCGATGGCGCTCCCTGTGGGCTGGGGCCTTTTTTTTGGGGTGGCCGCACCCTCGTCAGTGCCTATGGCTGGAGGAAGCCACGTGTCGGGGGGATTGTGGGCTTGTGCGGGCTGCGGAGTGGGTCACCTGTGGCCAAGGCTTGAGCTGCTGGGACACGCTCACGTCACTGTCTCCAGAGCTGATGGCAGAGGATCTCGGTTGAGCAGGGTGTGTCTGCGTTTGTTTTTGTCCGACTGTGGGTCCTATGTGTGCTTGCGGTCTTTCTGTCTTCCTGGGCTTTGCTGGGGGGGCATTGGAGTGGCCAGCAGGGCCTTGTTGTCACAGCTGATACAGAGCAGGGCCCAGGCCACCCGGCTTCTCTCTCCTTGTGGTCGTGAGCGCCGGGGTCCTTGGGCCGCCATAGAGACAGGCCAGACAGGCTCTGGTCATCTCAGCGGATGGTGCCGACCCACCTTTCCCTTTTGAAGTCCCCAGCACTGCTCTGAAATCTCATTTACCCATTAAAAAGCAATTCCCAGGCCATACTGACGACGTGCACGGTGTGAGTGACTGGGTCCTCCAGGCCTGAGTGGCAGCCCCACAGCCTGGCCCTGCCAGTGGCATCCTCCGCCTGGCTCCCTGAATGTTCACCAGCTCCTGCGGGTTTTCCTCTCCTCATGCTCCTGCGGGTGGGGCACCCATCCTGTCCGTGTCACCTCCTGCCTTATGTTCTTGACGTGGGATGGCGGCCAGGGACTCTGCCCTCGCTCAGTGCCTGCCCTCTGGGCTCTGTGACTGTGCGGTTGGGAGTTCTGGGCTGCAGGATCCCCTTAAGTCTCCTCAGGACAGCCGTGTGCGTGTCTCTGTGTGCACGGGGCGACACATGAGAAAGGAATGTGGTCTTAGGGTGGGCGTGGACCCGCAGTGCCCAGACCCCACTTGTCCTAGAAGGAGTGGCCTGGGAGGCCCCGCCTCCGCCCTCGCTGGCCGCTGTTTGCTCCTCCCACTCGTGTCTTGACAGCTTATTCTCGGGATATGTTTTGATTTCTTCACTTCCTTTGTAGCTTATTTTAATATTTTTGATCTGCCGAAGATGAGGGCAGAAGGAACAAAGAATGTACTGGAACTCTCTTTGCAGGGCTGCTGCTCCCAGCAGGCCTTCGGGCCCTGCCGAGCAGGAGGGAGCTGAATTGCCTTCCGGGTGTTTGTGGCCAGGCCAGGGCCGGGTCTCCTGCCTGAGTGGGCTGGGTCAGCGTCACTCTGCTACCCATGGTGGGAGGTGGGAGAGGGCGGAGATGTTCCCGGCTCCCAAACCAGGTGGGAGGCGGGGCTGCAACTTTTGCCTTGGAAGCCTTGGAAGCCTCCTGTGACGGCGGCTGTGCTTGAGCCCCTGGCCTGTCGGCAGTGCGATGGCAGCGTGGGGGCAGACAGTCTTCTTCCAGATGCCCCCTCATATCACGGGGTTACAGAGGAAGCCTCCGCTCCTGTCCAGTGGCTGTCGGGCCCGGCCAGCTTCCTGCTGCTGTATCTTGGAGGACCATGTGGGCTGCGTGGGTGCTTGGCGAGTCCCCTCTTAGGGACCCTGGGACTGCTATCCTTGACAGGGGGCCTTGTCTCACCTCCCCACTCGGTCCCACACTGGCTTTGTGACCTTGGACAAGTTGCTTAACCTTTCTGCCTCAGTGTAAACTGGGGACTACTGTTTGTTGATCTTGGGCGTTATGTTTTGAGTGGTACAGGTGGGGCACAGATGGGTCATTGTGCTGCTGGGAGCACTTAGCCAGGAGACTGGAGCCTCTGAGCCTTCCCTGCTCCCACCCCTCTTTCTTCTTTCCGGTCGGCTCGCCTCCTTCCTCGGGTTCTCTGATAGCCGTAGGACTCCATTGGACTACATCTTTTTGTCAGTATAGACAACTGTCAGAGACGGAGACAAAATGTGGCAGTTGGAGCTGCCGCTTGGCCTGCTGCCTGGGACGTGGCCCCTTGTCCCGCAGAACGTCAGCCAAGCGCTTTCCGTGAAGGCTAACAGGGTGGTGGGGTGCCTCCCTTGGGACATGGCAGGGTCCTGCTCCAAGGTGGGGGTCCTGCTCCTAGGGGGCTGGGGTCCTCCTCTGAGGGGGCCGGGGTTCCTGTTCCAACAGGCCTGGGGGGTTCCTGTTCCCAGGGGTCCAGGATCCTGTTCTGAGGGGGCCAGGGTCCTGTTCCGGGCTGGGGGTCCTGCTCTGAGGGGGCCAGGGGTCCTGTTCCTAGGGGCGGTGGGCTGCCTGTGTGAGAGCTGTTCTTCACCTGCCACGTGCGCTCTGGGCGTTCTGGTGACTGGAGAATTTGGGTTGTGTTAGAGTGTTGTTGCTCTGTCCTGCAGATGCCTGAATTCCCAGGGGTCTTGCAGGTCGCCTTGCCCTTGCTCTGTGTGGGCTGGCGTGGGTCTTAGTGGGCTGCGGGTTGAGGGTCGCTTGGTTGGGAAGCTCTGTGTGCCGCAGTGGAGGGTCTGCGACGGGGGTTTTCTGATCCCTCATGCCGGGCTTTTGACCTGTGTCACTGCATGGCTGCCCCTGGCCCCAGGCAGCGTTTCCTCAGGCAGGTGCCCAGCCAGGTAGTCGGGCTTGAGAGCTCTGAGTCTTGAGGTCTGTTCTGGGGAGTGACTGTGCCTGTGGAGGCCAGGAGGGGTTGCTGGGCTTGGAGAGCCTCTGCGGGGAGGAGTTGTGTTTTGCTGTTTGCTGTTTTAAATTGAAATGATCACAGGAAGGGACAGCATCAAGAGTTTCTTTCTGGGACACCCCTCATTCAGCGCAGTGGCCGTGTGTGGGTTTGGGGCTGTGCTCTCCCAGACACCCTCAGGTCCGGGAGCACTTCGGGGGCTATCTGTCCCTTTGTCCACCGACTTCCTTTGGAAAAGGTGTTTGCTGCGAGTGTTTTTCTCCAGCTTTTCGTGGGGTTCCATGTGGTCTTGGGCCATGCTCTGGGGTCAGGCTCCCGGCAGGCCCTGGTCCCCGTGCAGAAGGCCAGGGTCTGCAGGTTTGGGCTGGACTGCCCCCTAGGTGAGGGTTCCGGAAAGACGGCTGGCTGCTGGGTCTTCTCAAGCAGGGGTTCTTGGCCTCTGCCCACCCCAGCTGGCTGTGCACGGACTGGGGAGGGCATGGGCGGCTGCCCCCAGGTGGCTTCTGCAGGGAGCAGAGCCTAGTGGTCATTTTCCCGGCATGGTCTGTCATCCATCTGTCTGGGACCCCTCTGGGAGCTGGGCTGTGTCCCTCGCCTTCTGGGACAGCAGGGTCACGGTGGGGGGGCGGGTCCCCTCTTTCAGCATCTTGTTTCTCAGCCGTCTCTGCGGCGGATTTGTGCAATGTCTGTCTGTCTGAGTCTCCGGGTGAGGGCAGACAGGATATGGTGCGAGGAAGTCTGGGGTAAGTGTGAGCCGAACCCCGCCCTAGAGTCTCGCGGGGTTGTGGGGCCTTCACTGCTGCTGGCAGGGCCTCCAGAGAGAAGGCGGCAGTTCCGGGGCCTGGGCCCTGACTGTCTGGCAGGAGGTGTCCACGCCGGCGGCCCGGCTCTCTGTGGCAATAATGTGTCTCTTTCTAAGGATTGCGAAAGTTGAGGGAGGATTTCTCCACTGGAAGAATTATGCAAGTTTCAACTGAAATGTTTTTAAAAAGTTTCTTTGTTTTGAGTCAAAATACAGAGGGTGAATTACTTCCCTAACATCTGGGAGAGCTGAAAAAGAAGGCCCCCATCCTTGTTCCTCAGGGCTCTTCCCCTCCTGAGCAGTGGTCACCAGGCCAAGGTGTCATGGAGGGGGGCTGCCCGGGGACCAGCTTTTCACACCTGGCCTCCTGAGCCAGGTAGGGCGGCTCCTTCCTGCCCTGCCCTGGCTGTCACCCTCGTGGTCTAGAGCAGGGTTTTTTTTTGTTGGTTTTTTTTTTTTTTTTTTTTTGAGACAGAGTCTGTTTCTGTTGCCCAGGTTGGAGTTCAGTGGTGCGATTTTGGCTCACTGCAGCCTCCGTCTCCTGGGTTCAAGCGATTCTCCTGCCCCAGCCTCCTGTGTATCTGGGATTACAGATGTGTGCCACCACTCCCAAGTAATTTTTTTGTATTTTTAGTAGAGATAGCGTTTCACCATGTTGGCCAGGCTGGTCTCGAACTCCTGACCTCAAGTTATCTGCCCACCTTGGCCTCCCAGAGTGCCGGGATTACAGGCATAAGCCACCGTGCCTGGCCCCTGGAGTGGGTTCTGCCACGGAAGGCATCCCAGGGGTCTGCGGGGTGGAGGGGTCGCCCCTGCCCTCCCACCTGTTGTCTCAAGGCCTGGTTGCCCTCTGCAGACCAGGTGCCATGCCAGGTGACCCTCAGGAAGCTCTGGCTCACCCTGGGGGCTGGGGGCCATGATAAGCAATAGCTCTTAGGTGCTGCTGCTTTGTGAATATGAGAGAGAGTTCCAGAAGGGCCCCGCATCCCAGAGCCTGTGTGTTGGTTTCACTGTGTGGTACTTGATATTTTTCCAGGCTGCCTTGCTGGGGTGGGCTCCATGGGGGGCCCAGGGAGCCTCCAGCTCTGGGGACATGCTGCCACATGAGCCTGCTTATTTACGAAAATGAAGAACCAGGACTCGAGTGTGAATTTTAAATGAGATTGTGGGGACGATAGTAAAATCCAGACTAGGACCAGATGGACCGAGCACCTGCGTTGGCCATGGCCCGGAGATGGCGTGGTGGCGCCTGGTGCCTGTGGTCCTCAGCATGTGTCCTGCCTGCCGCCTAGTAGGCCTTCACTTGAAGTTTTTGTTCCTTTGAGTAATGCTCCTGTCTTTTGTTTGGGTGGAAAGAGATAAAGGGGGCTTTGAGAGGCATCTTGGCGTGAGCCTGGGAAACAGCCGAGATTCTGTTTGGTGCTTGGTGTTCGTGTCTTCTCTGATTTTACTTTTTTGACTGATAAAGATGGAAGGAGTGCTCTGCCTCAGTGCCTCTGCAGCTGCAGATGCTGAATCGGGATGTCTAGGCCTGCCTCTTGGGCTGGCACACCCGGCCCTGGTCAGGCCTTCTTGGGCTGCCTCTGCTGGGGTCCTTGTCTCACTGGCCATGGGGGTTGTTGCATGTGTGGTTGTGTTGCCGGCTTCAGATGCTAGGGTTAGGGGCGCCTGGTCATGTCTGGGTCCCCAGTTTGGGGGCCAGATTGAATAACTCACTGAATGACTCAGTGGAGCTCTGCAGGCACTGGCAGTCAGGGTTTATTGGCAGGTCCATTCTCTGGCTAGAAGGAGAATGCTGTTTCTTCTCTTTCACCATTTTTTTTTTTTTTTTTTTTTTGAGACGGAGTCTTGCTCTTTTGCCCAGGCTGGAGTGCAGTGGCGTGATCTCGGCTCACTGCAACCTCTGCCTCCCGGGTTCAAGCAGTTCCCCTGCCTCAGCCTCCTGAGCAGCTGGGACTACAGGTGCCTGCCACCACGCCTGGCTAATTTTTTGTATTTTAGTAGAGACGGGGTTTCACCATGTTGGCCAGGATGGTCTCCATCTCCTGACCTTGTGATCTGCCCACCTCGGCCTCCCAAAGCATTGGGATTATAGGCATGAGCCATTGCGTCCGGCCATTGTTCCATCTTTGGAAGAAATTGGTTCACTGTCTTCTGACCTGGGGTGCTTCTACCCTGGTTCCATGTGGAGGGCTTGGAAGTTGCTGGAATATTACCGTTGGCTGGTGAGGCTGAGCGCTGATGCTCCTCCCAGCTCTCAGCCCTGCCTGGACCGACTGCGGCTTCTGCTGGAACGTCGGTGGCTGACTTAGAAAGAAACAGCTCCTGTTCTAGGCTTCCTGCAGGCCCCACGGTGCTGCTTGTTTCAGAGAAACGCAGCTCAGGCTGGCAGCCTCAGGTGGGCATGGGTGGCAGGGGATGCCATCACCCAAATCAGAGGATCTTTCTCTGTCCTGAGCGTTCCACCCCAGGACCCAGGGCAGTAACTGGGTTCTTGTGTGGCCCTTCCCGACCAGATCTGATCCCTGAGCTGCGTGTGTGAGGTGATGGTGACTCCACGACAGCTTGTGTGCCGTTATGGGGGCACCTGGGGACTGGCTGACCTCACCAGGAAGTGTGTCAGGAGTGGGTGAGGGGTGGTGGGAGGGCAGGGAGCACCCAGCAGGTGTCCAGCGGTGCTGGCGCTGCCTCTGTCTCTCTGTCCACGCCCTGCCTATATCTGGAG
Organism: Hylobates moloch; assembly: GCF_009828535.3. Classification (NCBI taxonomy): domain Eukaryota; kingdom Metazoa; phylum Chordata; class Mammalia; order Primates; family Hylobatidae; genus Hylobates; species Hylobates moloch. The sequence continues at coordinate 1,764,366 of NW_026652284.1, forward strand.
CGGCTTAGGTGCTCCCTGCGGAGCTCCCTGCAGTGCTCCTGGCTGCTGTGGTTCCTGAAGGCCGTGGCTGTGCCGGTGGTTTCCTTTGATGTCACTCTTCTTCTACAGGGGAAACCATATTGCCAGGAGAGCCAGGTGTCTGCTAATTACATTGTGTTCTTCTGCCCAGGAGTAAACCTGTAAGTGATGAGAATAAGAAGCGGCTGTCAGCCTGCAGACCTGCCCTCACCCTGCCCTGGTTGGGGTGCTGCCTGCTGGGAACACCTGGTCCAGCTGTTGAGAGGAGGCTGACTGGGTGCACAGTTGTTGCAGAGTCTGATGCAGGCTCTCTCTGCTGGGAAAGTAACATGGAAACATTGTTGCTTTTACTATGGATTAGATGTATCTCTGCCCAGCTACAGAAATGCTCTTGGTTTCTTTTTTTGGAAATAAGGCCCATAGGTTGGGTCCTTCTTGCCCTGTTGAGGGAACGTGTCTGTCCTTAGCGTGGAGGCCAGTCTGGCCGGGTGCTGACTTCATCCTGCAGAACACGCGTGAACACCTCATCCCTGAGGGCCCCGGGAGGCTGGCACCCTCTGTGGGAGGTCTGAGGTTGGCCCATTTGACCCTATCCAGGACGGGTTACTTAAGGAGTCCAACGAACGGGCTTTGAGAGGCTGATCACCCTCGCGTGGCGGGCGTCTCTCCCCGGTGCCCTCCCGCCTGGTGCTGTCAAGGGCTTCTCTGTGCCAGGTGCTGGGCTGTGGCTGCCCACGGTCCAGGCAGCTCCAGGGTGGGCATCCTTGGCTCCCTCCCTCACCAGCTGGCCTTGGGAGGTCTGTCTGAGAGGAGTTAGGCCTCATTGTCCGTGCTCAGAGAACCTGAGCCTTTCTTGGGAAGCAGTTTGTCCCCGTGCCTCCCTTCAGGCTCCTGTGGCCTGAGGAGCCTCCGCGTGGCAGTGGATGGCAGCTCCAGCTGCCCGTGGCCCTCTTTTTTTATGGTTTCCCAGATGACTGGGCCAAGTTGGGCCTCTGCATCCTAGACATGCTGTTTCCTGCGTTGCCCTGGAAGGTCGGCGGCCCTGTGTGGACCTACACGGTACCCAGGAGAGGCCTGCCATGGTACTGGTTGGGCCTCTGGGCACAGGGTGCTCTGCCTCCCTGGCCCTGACAGGCTCTGATGCCTGAGGATGGGGACCGGGCACTCCCAGCCTTGAGACTTCCCTCTGCACAAGTCCGGGGCCCCAGAGTGAGGTACTCTTGCCTGCCTGGTGAGGGTGAGCGTGGGGTCTGGACTCTGACCCCTGGTCCAGGCGGGAGGAGGAGCACACTGGACAGGGCAGCTGAGCCACCCTCTGCGGAGCTGTGGACACTGCATGTGTGGTGCTGAAGGTGTACACGTCCACCGAGTCCACCTGCGCCACTGCCTGTGTCCTGTGGGCTGGCACTCACCGAGTGAGAGCTGCATACAGAACCTCTGCTGTCAGCGGGCCAGGCCACACTGGGGAGGGAGGTATTCCGTGCGCTTGCACTGAAGCCTGCCCCAGGCTGCCTTCTGGGTTAGGGATACCCAGGACCGCCATAGCTGGTGTGACGTCTGTGAGATCTCAGCTGCTTCCTTCCTGGACACCCGTGTGGACCTGGAGGGAGGTGGGGACCCGGACTGGCATGGTCCCCGGCCACCTGCCTGGTGCTCCGGGTCGTGCCGTTGGCAGTGCCTTCGCCCTACCTCACCTGCTGCCTCCGCATTTCCTCCTACAACCCTGTTGCCCAAACCATTAAAAAAATTATACTCCCAAGTTGAATGATATGCAAATGTAGTCAATTAAGCGAGGGGATTTTAATTAGCAGTTTAAGTTCATGTGTGAAGTGCCTTGCCTTAATTACTTGACAGTTTTGTTGTAAATTTGCTAAGTTTTTTTTTGCAGAACTATCAAAACTGTGATTTTTGTTAACATTCTTGGATGCAGTGAGTGTCGCCCAGCTTGCCTGACCCTAGTGGGTTTCGTCTTAATTTATAAAGCTCTTTAAACTGTGAAAACAAGGTAAACCCCCTGGGTTGCCTCTGTGTGGCTCTTCGAGTCAAGCCGGGCTTAGTGTCTTCCTTGTCACTGGCTGGGGTGGGGACCTGCCTCGCGCGTGGTCTTGAGCTCCCGTTGGGGGAACGGGCGAACCTTCATCCCATGTGAGTGTAGCCGTTGGCGGCACCTTTGTACGGGGACACACCCTGGATCTGAGTGGAGTCATTAAGGGTTTCGAACTGGATGGCCCGCGTTCTGATCACCCGCAGGGTGTGCAGTGGCGAGGGCCTGGTCCCGGTGGCGGGCTCCCTGGTGACGCTGGCGGCTGGCTGCAGATGGTTGTGCGTGGGCCTTGGGGTTCACAGTTCAGTTTGGGAGAGACGAGAACCCCTCACTTTGAAGTCTTTCCTGGCCAACGAGAGACTTCTCAGAGCAGCTTTCACAGCTCCGGGGCTGGGTGAGGCCTGTGTCTAGGCTCATCCCGCCCTCCGGGGCGTCCCAGTGTGCCTGGGCAGTGGCGCAGCTGGCTCCTTCCGCTGGGTTTGGGTTTGCTTCTGTTCCCCGCTGCTGCTTCAGCTGCCTCCTTGGCGGGTGCCCGTAACTTCAGTGGCCCCACCCCTGTTCAGTTCCCTGACTGAGCTCGATGCCTCTAGTGTAGATGGGTTTTTAATTTTCCCAGCTAAACGTTGTTATTTGAATTGTGATTTCTTTAGTGTTTCAATGGACTGTAGATGAAGGAGGACCTGTTTTCTCTCAGGAGTGTCTGTGGGGTCTCTTGTCCTGGTTTGCTCAGTGAAGTGTGGCCCCAAGGGCTGAGGGAGGTGGCCCCAAGGGCTGAGGGAGGTGGCCAGGACCCTGCAGGGCAGCCCCCACCACAGGGACTGCTGTCCTCTGGGTTCTGCTCCACTTTCTGGGACCTTGGCCGAGGAGACCTCTGGGAGGGTGGAGTGGCCACAAGCCTGGAGAAGCAGCACCGGTGGGAAGCCACAGGCAGAGAAGTCAGGGAGAAGGGAGGCCTGGGCCTGGAGGAACGTGGGAGGGGCAGGCGCCTCCTAGCAGCCTCAAGAAATGTGGGCCAGGCTGGTCTGGCTGTGGGCAGGACTGTGTCTGGGACTCTGAACTGCCAGAAGCACTTGGCGGCAAGCCACATGCTGTCCACAATGTTGCCCGGCCCCCATGAGGAGGTCCCGTGGGTGCTGGCTGGTGGTGGGGCAAGGCTGCAGGACTGGGAACCCTGGGTTCCTGGGGCCATCGAGGCCCCCAGAAGAAGAAATCGAGGATTTTAAGAAGCAGAGTTCTCTTTAGCCCGAAGTGACCATACAGCATTGACAAGAAAACTTGGGAGTTCTTCGAAGTGAAGCTCTCTCTACTTGTTCGGAGGACAGAGGACGGTTCTAGATTCAGGAGAGCGGTGGCGCAGACACGGACTTCGCCTTTGGTGGCAGGGGAGAAGCACAGTGTCCTGTTGTTCATGAGTCAGGTGAGAGGTGTGAGAAACCACAGCTCTTAGGAAAATCCGTGCTGCCCAGTGTGGGGGCCGTCCACAGCCCTTCGGCACTGCTGGGGAAGTGGCCCCGTGTCGACCCCAAGCCTGCTCGGCTGTGTTCAGCCCCTGAGATGCCATGGGCTCCCTGGTTGAGCTTTGGTGGGTAACTGCAGGGTGCACACAGGAGCTGCAGGTGAGGGGTTTGTAGGAGCTCTGTGGCCGCCCCGCATCCCTGGCCTCTGCCATTTTCTGCCTAAACGTTGTCACGTGGAAGAGGGAGCCCAGGATGCTGTGGGCCCAGAAGGTGGGGCCCTGCGGGCTCCCTCACTTCACTCCAGGGCACAGAGGGCCCAGGATCCCCTCACACTTGCCTGCGGGGACCAGCGGGGAACAATTGTCTTTTTACTGTCATTATGAACTTGCAGCTTAAGTATGTCTGTGGACTTAAAAGTGCCATCCTGTGTGGAAAATTTCCAGCTTTCACTGAAGTAGAGAGATTAGCTCAATGCACCCCATGTATCCCGTTCACCAATTATCCACAGCTCACTCATTTTGTTTCCATCCAACTTCCCTCTCCTATTTTGAGGGGGAGGGATTGTAATTTTTTTTTTTTTTTTTTTTTGAGACGGAGTCCTGCTCTGTTGCCCAGGCTATAGTGCAGTGGTGCGATCTCCGCTCACTTCAAGCTCCACCTCCCGGGTTCACGTCATTCTCCTGCCTCAGCCTCCCGAGTAGCTGGGACTACAGGCACTGCCACCACGCCCAGCTAATTTTTTTGTGTTTTTAGTAGAGACGGGGTTTTACCGTGTTAGCCAGGATGATCTCGATCTCCTGACCTCGTGATCCGCCTGCCTTGGCCTCCCAAAGTGCTGGGATTACAAGTGTGAACCACCACGCCCGGCCAGGACTGTAATTTTTTTAAAGCAAATCCCAGGCATCATCTTATTTCATATTTAAGTGTTTCAATATCCACATCTAAGGAATATGGAATCGTAAAAAATGCTAACCATGACCCATTAACTTGCCTAACAAAGCTAAGGGGAATTTCTGGACACCAGCCCATGTTCAGGTCCTTCCTGTCTCAGAAGGGTTTTCCTGCTGCTTTTTGGGACCCAGGGACAGCGCTGCATGCGATGGGTGGGTCTTCCGTATGTGCCTCTCTCTGTGTGTGTGTGTGTGTGTGTGTGTGTGTGTGTGTGTGTGCCTGTGTGTGCGTGTGTGGTGCTGTGATGGGCTGTGGGGACAGTCCCGAGTGCTGACCTGAGCCTGGCAGACTCAATATCTTGTTGGGAGGCAGCAGGCCAGGAGAGAGCGGAGCTGGTTGGAGGAGGGCCAGCCTCCCCACCCGGAGACCGTCGGTGACCTTCCTCACATGACACGCCCCTTGGTGTGGCCCCCAGCCGCTCGTGGTGAACCTCTGTAAATGTGTGTGAACACTTCCCGTGCATGTCTAGTCAGGAGAGTAATCAGAGAAGCAACTGGTATATGCTCATCAAAGAACCCCAGAACAGCCGAGAAGAGTGCAGAGGGTGACCCTTTCTCTGTCTTTGTTCTTGGTGGGTTCGGGGAGAAGTACAGTGTCCTGTTTGTTCACATGTCAGGAGAGAGGCAGGAACGTACCACAGCTCTGTCGCTGGAAACGTGAGAAGCCGGGATTCGGCTGACTGTGGCCCCATCTGGCCCCTCAGGGGAGTGGGTGTCCCTGCCCTCACTGTAATCTCTACCACACTGATGGAAAGATTTTTATTTTTCTTATTTTTGGAGACAAGGTCTCGCTGTGTCATCTATGTTGGAGTGCAGTGGTGTGATCCCAGCTCACTGCAGCTTTGACCTCTTGGGCTCAAGTGATTCTCCTGCCTCAGCTTCCTGACTAGCCGGGACTGCAGGTGGGCATCACCACGCCTGGCGGATCTTTTTTTTAATTTTAGAGATGTGATCTCCGTATGTTGCCCAGACTGGTCTGGAACTCCTGGGCTCAAGTGATCCTCCCGCCTCAGCCTCCCAAAGTGCTGTGAGCCACCACTCCTGGCCTGAAAGTATTTTTCTTAATTGGATTTTTCCATATGTGCACTAAGGTCTGCCTTTTTCCCTGAACGAGGCATAACAGGTATTTCTGTGACTGTGTGTTCTGTGGGAATATTATTGTAACATGCTTGTAAGTAAGCGAAAAGCACACCAGCACGGTATTCACATAGTACAGAAGGGTATAAAAGGCAAACACAGACGTGGGTGAGGGCAGAGTTGTTCTTGGTTTGTCACAAGGGTGCGTGAACGTGGTTCCCCACCTGCCCTGCTCTGCTCAGCAGCTTTGGGATATGAGTGCCTTGGGTGCCTGGTGCCTTTTTGGGCCAGCCCTGTGGTATTTTGGAGTTATTAGTTGGTATTGAGGGTCTGGAACTTACTTAGTGTCTACAGCATGGGCCGTGTTTTGGTATTGCAAGAGATGCTTCGGGGCGCGTGTTAGCACAAACACATCACACGGGCTTCGTGACCACATGCTGGCTGCACAAGATGTCAGTGTGCTCCGCGTACTGCCTGCTTCATCCCCGCCCTGCCCTCTTGTGTTCCTCGGCGGGGGGCCGCCATCCTCATGCCCCGCCTGCCCTTTCTGCAGCTGTGGGTGCAGGCCGGCTGTTGTGCTCTGTTGCAGGAGCTCCTGTCAGGCTGCTGGTCTGTGCGTGTGCTGTCCGAGTGCCTGTCACTCTGGCTGGCTCACTGTGTCACTGTCACCGTGCAGCTTTGCTCATCCTGTTCTTGTGCCTTGGGACGAGTGGGCAGAGTGCTGCTGTTGGGTAGTCTGTGGTGCACCATGTGGGCCTGGGAGTGAAACAGCTTGGTCAGAGGGTGTGTCCGTCACGCCAGGTTGTCTTCCGAAGCGTCCCAACCCTCCCTGTCATCGGTCTTGTTGGCTGTAAACGCGTTTTCTGCTGCATGGGATGCTAGGTGTGTGGTGAGTTTCTTGTAGACGTGGCAGGTCAGAGGGGAGGCACACTGTCTGCCGGGCACCCTGTTATTTACTGATACACGCACACGCAATACACATCTCTATAGATTGATTTTGTATGTTAACTCAGCTGGGATGATTCTGTTTGTGCTTAGATCTTTGCTCACATTTCTGATCATTTCCTTAGGGGACTCTGAGATTCCCCTAAAAGGTGGGATTGTTTTACCCAAACTTTTCTTTCTTT
>NW_026652284.1:1771438-1788141 GCF_009828535.3 Hylobates moloch
TTCTTTTTTTTTTTTTTTGAGGCAGGGTCTCACTCTGTTGCCCAGGCTGGAGTGCAGTGGCACAATCTTGGCTCACTGCAACCTCCGCCTCCCGGGTTCAAGTGATTCTCCTGCCTCAGCCTCCTGAGTAGCTGGGACTATATGTGTGCCACCACACCTGGCTAATTTTTGTATTTTTAGTAGAGACGGGGTTTCGCCATGTTGGCCAGGCTGGTCTCTGACTCCTGGCCTCAAGCGATCATCCCACCTCGGCCTCCCAAAGTGCTGGGATTACAGGTGTGAGCCACCACACTCAGCCCCTGTTTTTATTTTTAAAGAATCGACTGTTTTTCATAGTGGCTGCAGCATTTTCCACTCCCAGCAACAGCGTTCGAGCAGCAGCACTGTCTTCACATCCTCTCCAGCACTTGTTCTGTTTTTTGACAGCAGCCATCCTAATGGGTGTGAGGTGGCATCTCATTGTGGTTTTGGTTCTCATTTCCCTGATGATTAGTATGTTGAGCATTTTTTCGTGTGCTTATTGGCCACTCCTATATCCTCTTTGAGGAATGTCTGAGTCCCTCTTTGAGTCGAGTTGTGTGTGGGGGCTTTTGCTCAGTTGTACGTCTTTATCTACTCTGGTTAGTGATCCTGTTCTACTTGTAAATTTCTGTCTCCTCTTTGTCTACTGCATGCACCGTGGTCGGATCCTCCCTCTGTTGCTGGAGGCTGCCTCAGTCCTCTGCTGTGGTGATCAGGAAGCTGGAGCATCTCAGCACCAGATTCATGTCTGTAAGAGGAGACGCTCTGTGAGCCTCAGTGCGCAGCGCCGTCTGCAAGTCAGACTCCCCACCCCTCCTTTGTGTGAGCTGGGTGGGGGCTCTGCCGGGACTGGTGGTGCTCATGGAGAGGGCTTCTGTGTGATGCAGAGATGACAGTGACCTGCTGGGGCCAAAGGCTGTGAGTGCCATTGGGGGAGGGAGTCTCAGAGTGAGAGTGCGGTAGTCAGGCCTGAATGGGGCTGCTGTTCCATGAAGGGGCACCTACTGTGTGCCTGGCCCGTGGCAGCAGCAAAGAGGAACCTGCTGGGGCCTCAGGGACCTCCACCTTGCCCACTGTGGCCAGGCTGCTTCTGCTTTCTGGGAGGCCTGTGCAAGAGCCGTGGGCACAGGCCGGGCACAGTGGCTCACGCCTGTAATCCCAGCACTTTGGGAGGCTGAGGCCGGCGGATCACAAGGTCAGGAGTTCAAGACCAGCCTGGCCAATATGGTGAAATCCCGTCTCTACTAAAAATACAAAAGTTAGCCAGGTGTGGTGGCATGCACCTGGTCCCAGCTACTTGGGAGGCTGAGGCAGGAGAATCACTTGAACCTGGGAGTCGGAGTTTGCAGTGAGCCGAGATTGTGCCACTGCACTTCAGCCTGGGCAACAGAGCAAGACTCCATCTTAAAAAAAAAACATAAAAGGGAGCCGTGGGCATGTGTGTGCCCAGGTGTGCATGGGTGTGTGCAGGTGTGCATGGGTGTGTGCAGCTGGAGAGGGAAGGGCCTGGGTCAGGGGCGCCCTCAGCCTGGAGCCAGGGAAGGGCAGCGAGAGGACCCCAGGCTCCCAAATGACCAGGGGCCTGTTTGCAGCTTCCTTCTCCCTCCTCTCTTCTCGCTCTGAAGTTATGTCCTACCAGATCCTGGAGAAAGTTCTTTTAGCAAAATGATGGCTTCACTGAAAATGATACTTCCCACCTCACAGACGCCTGTCACATTCCTCCCTTTGGAATCCCGTTGCCAAATGTGGGTGGTGTGGTGGACCCGGGGCAAGGTGCCGTTTTCTTGGCAGCCCCTAGAAATGCCTCCCTGGGGTTGGGGTGCAGCCACCAGGCAGGAAGTATGTACCCCGTTGCCCTGGCCACCTGGGGTTTCTGGGACAATCTGCTGGCTTGACTTTTCCCTGAACATAGGAGCCCAGGGCCTGCTCCTGGCATCAGGACTTGCTCTTCCTCTTTCCTGGGCCCCACAGGTGCCCTTGGGGAGCACACAGCTGCCCCGGCCCGAGTCCAGTCTGGCTTTCGGGAAGGGGCCTCACTGCCGGCTGCACACCTTGGCCTCCTTCCCCTGGACGCGCCATTGCCAACGCAGCTGGGATAGCCCTTGGATGCAGCGTGCCCGCCCCTTTCACCAGGGCATGTGGGCTGGGACCAGTCTCAGCCCCGTGTTGACTTGTTTGGCTCTGCTGGTGGTGACGGGGGCGGGGGGGGGGGGGGGGGGGGGGGCCTGGGTCGGGTCGTGTCTGCTCTTGTGCTCCGGTGCCTCACGGAGAGGCTCTGGTGAGTGCGCAGAAGGACCCTGGTGCTTTTGGGGACTTTCTGGAGCAGCCCACGTTCCTTCCCCAGAGCCCTAGGGGCCTGGCCAGCTGCCTTTCCAAGCCCCGAGGCCACCAGGTTCTGGGGGGAGCTCCTGGGTTCTGCTTTGGCCTGGCTGGGTGGTGCCCACGCTGCCGCCCTCACCGGGGCTGCCCGGACTCAGCCTGGCTGGCAGCCATTTCCATTACTTGGTTTCCAAAGGCCCCATATTGAAATCAGGAGCAAGCTGGGACTCAGGGTGGGTTCCGAGCTTGGTGACCCGCTCTGCTCTTTTGTCCGGCTTTGTCCTAACTGTTGAATATTAATGAGGGGCGCCGCAGGGTGGCTCTCCAGTGGAGGGTCCTCACTTTTTGTTTTGCAAATAATGCTGGGGCCCCTGCGCCACTAGGGCAATGCAACTGTGACGGTGCTGGTTGGATTCAAAAGGAAGCCTGGCAGTGGCGGGGCCTGTACAGGCAGCCTTTGACCCGAGGTGGGTGGAGCTCTACTCTGTTCAGGAAAGGCGTGGGGCAGCCTCTCTGGCAGGCACTGGCTGTACCTGTTGGTTTTCCTTTGCCCACAGTGAAGTGAAAGTCACTGCAGCTGGGTTTGCTGTTTAACTCACTGTCTTTCCTTTTCACGTCTTCTCTGTGCAAATAGTGGTCAGTGTACTTTTTGATTATTTCAGTCAAGTGGAAATTTCTAGGACCGTAGAGAGAGGTAGTGTGGCTTAGGGTTTAGGAGCATGGCTGAGCTACCTTCCTACTCTGTGTGGGCCACGTTACTTTTCTAGGTCTCAGTTTCCCGTCGGCCCCTCTCCTGTTTGGAAGAGGCAGCTGGGTCCCACAAGCTGGGTCCCACAAGCCATCTCAGGAGCCGTGTCTGGGCGCTGGCACGGGGACTGTGCCCACAGCCAGCCAGCCTGGTGGTCAGCTGATGGATTCCTGTAGGTACTTAGCAAAATGCCTGGAGCGTGCGAGGCAGCCGGCGAGGCTGTCAGGCCAGTGGCAGATGCGGTCGAGTGCTGTTGTTTCTTGGTGCTGCCTGGCACTGCTGCCCTGATGGTCGGCTCTGAGTTGGAGAGGTAGCTTCCATGGCAGCATCGTCGGTGGGCGCGCAGGGTGCGTCTGACCTGGGCCTGGGCATTGGGTCCCATTGTGGTTGGGTCCACGGGGCCACTTGCCTCATTTCGTGGAGGTGCTGGGGGAAGTCTACAGGCTGAGGACGTGTGAGGCTCCAGGGTCCAGCGTGCAGGCCGGATGTTCCTGGCGTTGCTGGCCACGTGGACAGCCGTGCCACCAGGAGGTGCCCGGCAATGGGAGACACTTCTCTGCTCAGTTCAGCCTTCAATGCATCAGGGCTGTTTGAGAGCAAGGCTCAGGGGACCCTTCCAAGTGTCTCTGCCTTTGATGGTCCCGGGTGGCCGGCTCCTCACCCATGGTGTGGTCTGAGTGGGCTGAAACCGACCCCAGGTGATTCTTATTGGGAAGAGATGTTTCCGGAAATGAGAGCAAGGCAGTGAGTGGAGAGCCAACTGAGAGATGCTTGACTCCCCACCTGCTGCTGCTGGGGCCGAAAGCGTGGAGGAGGGAAGAGCCAGCACAGAGGGCTGACGGTGTCCCCTGCTCCATCTGACTCACTGGCCGCGGCCTCATGGGGCATCCCTGTCCTGCCTCCTGCTCAACAGGCCACAGGTTTTGTTGGATTCGTCAATTATGACCCAGGTTGTTGAACTGGAATTGGAGATGTTTTTACAGTTGGAGAGTTTGTTACAGTCAGAACATTTCGGGTTGTTGGAGTTCGGTGTCTTGCTGCTGTTGCAGCTTGCACCTTTTGGCCACCTGTTTCTTTTTTTTTTTTGATACAGTCTCACTCTATCTCCCAGGCTGGAGTGCAGTGGCGCGATCTTGGCTCACTGCAACCTCTGCCTCCCAGATTCAAGTGATTCTCTTGCCTCAGCCTCCGAGTAGCTGAGATTACAGGCGCCCGCCACCACGTCCGGCTAATATTTGTATTTTTAGTAGAGACAGGGTTTCACCATGTTGGCCAAGCTGGTCTTGAACTCCTGACCTCAAGTGATCCGGCCGCTTTGGCCTCCCAAAGTGCTGGGATTACAGGCATGAGCCATCGCACCCAGCCATGGCCACTTGTTTTAAGGAAACCACTCAGTGTGTCTTAAAAGTTAAAGATGCTTGTTGCCCTGCTCAACAGAGAGCCCGGCATGGTGCTGGGCAGCCCTCGTGCCCCTTTCTGTTTGGCTGTCCCAGAACCCGATGTCCGTTCCCAGCGTGTCCTCGAGTGTGGGGTGGCCACTGCTGCCCAGGTGTGCCACTGTCCATGGCTGACGGAGGAGCAGGAAGTGGCCCGTTTGCAAGCCTGCTGCCTGTCCTGGGTTTGGGTCTTTTTATTTTGAGAAACCTCCAAACCTACATACAGTGAAGTTGCAGGAAGAACATGGTGGGTCTCCGCTGACTGAGCTCAGCTGCTGCTGGCACTGGCCTCCTCTCACTACGATGGTTTTCGCAACTTTCTGCCGGTCATTTGAGAGAATGTTTCAGTCAGTGGGGTCCTCCCTGCTAAGCCCTTCATTCTGAATTTCTAAAAGTAAGGGGATGTGGTGTGTGACCGTGACACGGTGACCAAGTCTGGGAAGCTGGCTCCCCTGGCCACGCTCTGCTGTGTCTGCCACGCCCTCTTCAGTGGTTTACTTCTGCCTGGGAACTGCCTGGTGGCTCAGCTGACTCTTCCCTTGGGCCCGCCTCGTTGCCCTAGGCAGCTGGCTGTGCGTTGGCAGGGCCCGGACGGGCAGGTGGGTAGGGGCAGCCCCCAGGGGCCGGTGTCCTGTCAGAGGCGTGGGAGGCGTCAGGAGCAAGCGGCCCCCATGCTTTCCTCAGGAGAGCCTCTCCCTTGGTAATTAATGAGTAATCCGCCGAGGGGAACTTTGGACCCCGAAAGTCCCCTGCCCCCATGAACTTTCTCCGGGTGGGCCAGGATCCCTGGTGAGTCTGCTAGTCTTAGGGATGGGGACGCAGGGCACTGACTGCACTCCTGGCCACTGCTGCTGCTGGAGTCTCGCCTTTCTCCTCCCGCCTGCCTTCTTGCCATTTAGTAGCGCTGCGGACCATGTTCGGAAAGAGTCACTCTTACTGTCCATTCTAGTCACAGTTTTGATGCCCAAGTTGTCCTTCTGTTGGCTGCCCACAGGTCTTGGTATCTGCTGATGTCCTTTTATTTATTTATTTTTTGTAGAGATGGGGTCTCACTTTGTGGCCCAGGCTGGTCTTGAATTCTTGGGCTTAAGCCATCCTCCCGCCTGGCATCCCACAGTGCTGGGATTACAGGCGTGAGCCCCCACTCCCTCCCCCCGCCCCAGCCCCTGCTGACGTCTTATTTCAGAGCCAGCAGGGCTTTCCCAGCTCTCAAGTGCCCTCACGTCCCGCTACAGTGACGTATGGTGTGTCCGCTCCTGTCCTGGTCCCCAGGTCGTGTGGGGCCATCGAGGCTCATCCCCAGCTGCAGTCGCCCTCCTTTCCCTGTAGAGCCCTCGCCTGCCTAACAGTTACTGTCTCTGTGTGGGCAGCATCTGGGGGGGCTAGCGCCAGGCAGTGGGAGACCTGCTCCATGTCACTGGTGGAACCCAATGTATGTGATAGGTTCACAGGTCTCAGCTGTGAAGTTGTGTTTGTACACAGTGGCTTTTTCTAGAAAAATAAACGGCAGAGTGTTTCTTTCCTCGTGAATGTCGACCATTTTCCCGAGTCTGGTTGTTGTTGGCCAGTGACACGAACCCGCAGCTTCTCCCCTTCTTGCTTCCCTCCCCGCCCCTTGGCTCCAGGCACAGCGCGGCTGAGCCGGCTTATCTGGCCTGGTCTCTGGAGGCCTCCCCAGCTGTCATGTCCGTTGACATTTCACTGCTCCTGGCAGTGGCTGTGCCCAGACGCGCCGTGGTACGTGGGAGTGACGCTGGTCTTTGCCAGTGCTCTGCACACCTGTGGGGAGGCCTCTCGGGGTTTCCTGCCAGGTCTCTGCGCACCCCCCGTTGAGAGATCCAAGGAGGAGGAGGAGGAGCCGAAGGCAGGTAGGGCGCTCTTCAGATGTGGAGGATTGGAACCTCCAGTTTAATAACAAACTTTATCCTACCTTAAGTTTTCAAAAGTCTTATAAAGAACGGGTCCATTCATTTTTAGCTGCTCCATGAAAGGTGAGAAAGCTGAGTAGGAGGGCTGTGTCCCAAGACCAGGGTTTGCTGTGGCCTGGCTCGACTGAGAATTCCCTGGGCCCCAGGAGGGTGCCGTGGCTGCTGGGGAGGCTGCCCCACGTTCTGATCCTGGTGCAGGGCCGCACTCAGCCTCCCCAGCAGCAGCTTGGGCCTGGGTCCCACCTGGCACTACCTCTGCAGGGCCCCTTTGTGTCGTGGTGTTTTGGCCTGTGGAGGGCTTTCATCCGTCTGAGCTGCTGACCAAGGGTCTTCCACACTCGAGAGAAATCTGGCGACCCAGCAGTCAGTGCCCGCAGAGCAGCCACAGCTCGGGGAAGGGAGCACCCCCTTCCTCATGGTCCTTTCTGGCACAGTCTGTGGCCCTCTGGAGGACCCTGCCAGTGTCCTCACCGCTGTCCCCAAGCTCTTGGTATGGGTTCTTCCCTCAGGGCCAGCACCAGGCTGGTGCTCAGCTCTTCTGGAAGAGCCTTCCCATGGTCCCAGCGCATCCGTGGAAGAGTGAAATATTGAACATTACAAGAAGGAAGTGAGGCCAGGCGCAGTATCTCACGCCTGTAATCCCAGCACTTTGGGAGTTGGAGATGGGCAGATCACTTGAGGTCAGGAGTTTAAGACCAGCCTGGATCAAAATGGCAAAACCCCGTCTCTACTAAAAATACAAAAATTAACCGGGCGTGGTGGCAGGTGCCTGTAATCCCAGCTACTTGGGAGGCTGAGGCATGAGAAGAGCTTGAACCTGGGAGGCAGAGGTTGCAGTGAGCCCAGGTCATGCCACTGTACTCCAGCCTGGGTGATGGAGTGAGACCCTGTCTGAAAAAAAAAAAAAAAAAGTGAGAATTGCTAAATTGGAGTAAATATTTCATAATGCGATTCAGTTCAGTTGCTTTTGCTGCTCTGCAAGTCCAGTACCTGCCTGCAGCGCGGCCTCCCCTGCGGAGTCTGGAGCACCCAAGCCTTCATCATAGCCTCCAGAGCAACCAGGCCAGTATCACGGGCTCCAGCACAGCGGGCAAAAGCTGGGAGGCTCCCCAGACTTTAGGGGTCTGGAGTTATCCATAAAGAGGGCTTCCTGAGTTTTGGTGTATCCCTTTGTTTACAACCCCGGGAGAAGCCTGGCCACTTGTGAGTGCAGGTCGTCCTCAGACACACACTTGGAGGAAGCAGAATGAACAGGACACGCAGCCTTATGTTCTTGTCAGCCCTTCCTGCACATACGCCCTGTCTCAGGGGGCTGCTGGCCTCTGCCAGGGCCTCCTCACTTTTGTTCCTGAGGACATCTTCCCAACACGTGTGCACTTACTAAACGAGCCACATGCCCCCAGTGCTGACAGCTAGGAACGGTGCGAGCAGATGGAGGATGGAGCTGGTGCTGCTGCTCACAGAGGCCCTGGGAGTGAGGCTGTCGGTCCCTCGTGCCCTGGTGCGGCCCTGGCTCGAGGCCTTTGTTTGGGGGTGTTGTGCCCCCCATACCGGGGTGAGAGCCCATAGTGACAGCAGGGGGGAGGTGTGTGCGGGGGCCGGGTATTGATGCCGGACTGGCTGAGGGTTGCTTTCTGGTGGTCTGCGCACATCTTGGGCCAGAGTGGTGTCCCCAGAGCGCCTGCTGCTGGAAGAGAGGGCTCTGGGTCTTTCTGGACGCCCACCCCGGCTGTGTGGACCACGGCGGCGAGGGCCACGTGCCCGGTCTTCAGGCCATGGATGCTTGTCTGGAGCTGCCTCACGTGGCTCTTGGACAGAAGGCACCATTCTAGACGTTCCAGGTGGGCTCCATGAGGGGCTGGGGTTGGCACTGGCGCTGCTCCTCTGAGGTGTTGGACCCACGTGGGAGCTGCTTGTTCCCCTCCAGACACTGATTGTGAAGAATCTGGAAGGTCCACACTAGAGGAGGCCACGGCCTGCTGGTGCGCCTGCGAGAGTGCTGGCCCAACTGGTCTCCGAGCATGGTGCCCGTTAGAGGGAGTGGGAGGGCTCGGCCCTGCTCTCCCCCCGTGGGTCTTCGTGTCACAGGGTGCTTGGGGGACTCTGCTGCACTGAGGTCTCCAGCATGATGTGTCCCCGTGTCAAACAGCCCTGAAATGGCAATGCCTCATCCTAGGATTACCGTCCCTGCCCAAAGGCTTGAGGTCCTACTTAGATGCCTACTGGACTGCTTTTTATTTTAATTTACTTGATACTCAGTCTGGGTGCGTTGAAGACGCGGCCTCCAGCTGTCAGCCTGTCCTTGTGTGCAGTGACAGGTCTACCTGTCTGGCCTTGTGCCTAGACTTGTGGCCGTCACCACTATCTCTGGGGAGGGGTGAAGTGGACTGGGAGGTAGGAGCCGAATTGGAGTCTTCTCTTTGTTCCTGAAGTTATCACAGTCTTGGCCAGACTGTGGTCACTGCGTGTGTGTGTGTGTGTGATGCGCAGGGCATTTGCCGGTGGAATAGCACGGGCCATCGGCATGTGCACCTGAGGCGTGCAGCCCCCTCCCCCCCCCCCCCCCACTGCACAGCTATGTGGTCCCTGCGGTCAGGTGAGCTCTGGGGGGTTTCTGAGGGTGGAGAAAGCCACAACAACACTTCTTTCCTCCAAATGCCTGGGCTGTGTACTTGGGTGCAGGTGGCTTTTAGGGGACATGACTGGGCACTGCCCCACAGTGTCACCTCTCTGTCATGTGGTGCATGCTGTGGACTGGCGCCACACCCCACGTGCTTGTTAGGCCAGTTTCTCTCAGGTGTCGGTCACCCCACCGTGTGGCCTTTCTTTTGTCTTTTATCTTTAGCTAAGGAGTCCATGGCATACCAAAAGCTGAATGATGACAGCCAGTGTCCCCATCCTGTCCTCCCCCACTTTCCACAGGCAGGGACGTTCCCCATTCTTGCTGCATAGTCTTCTGTTGACCCCATGTACCTGAGTGACCCCCACATACCTGAGTGACAAGCACTGTGGTGCTTGACCTCAGTCCAGCTGCTTAGACCTGTACCTGCCACAGCCCCAGGTGCTGACACCTTGTGTCTTGAGTTTTGATAAATCTATCCTTTGGCTGATTAATATGACTGAGTGGTGTCTTCTGACCCCATTTCTTATCTGGAACACTGTGTCCTGACTTCATTTCCTGTCCGGAGCACACTGTCCTGACCTCATTTCCTGTCCGGAACACACTGTGTCCTGACCTCATTTCCTGCCTGGAGCTCTCTGTGTCCTGACCTCATTTTCTGTCTGTGCCACCCTTTGTCCTGACCTCATTTCCTGTTTGGAACATGCTGTATCCTAACTGCATTTCCTGTCTGGAGCTCTCTCTGTCCTGATCTCATTTCCTGTCTGGAACACGCTGTGTCCTGATCTCATTTCCTCTCTGTGCCACGTTGTCCAGTCCTCATTTTCTGTCTGGAGCACTCTGTGTCCTGACCTCATTTCCTGTCTGTGCCACCCTTTGTCCTGACCTCATTTCCTCTCTGGAACATGCTGTGTCCGGATTGCATTTCCTCTCTGGAGCTCTCTCTGTCCTGACCTCATTTCCTGTCTGGAGCCAGTGACCTCATTTCCTATCTGTGTCACTCTGTCCTGACCTCATTTCCTGTCTGGAGCTCTCTCTGTCCTGATTTCATTTCCTGTCAGGAGCACTCTGTGTACTGACCTCATTTCCTGTCTGTGCCACCCTTGTGTCCTGACCTCTTTTCCTGTCTGTGCCACTCTGTGTACTGACCTCATTTCCTGTCTGTGCCACTCTGTGTACTGACCTCATTTCCTGTCTGTGCCACTCTTGTGTCCTGACCTCTTTTCCTGTCTGTGCCACTCTGTGTCCTGACCTCATTTCTTGTCTGTCCCACTCTGTGTCCTGACCTCATTTCCTGTCTGGAGCACTCTGTGTCCTGACCTCATTTATTGTCTGTGCCACTCTGTGTCCTGACCTCATTTCCTGTGTGGAGCTGTGTCCTGACCTCATTTCCTTTCTGGAGCACTCTGTGTCCTGACCTCATTTCCTGTCTGGAGCTCTCTGTGTCCTTACCTCATTTCCTGTCTGTGCTGCTTTCTGTCTTGGAGTTGTGTGCCTGACCTCATTTCCTCTCCACTGTGTGTTCCTGGAGTTAGGCATCGTCTTGTTTTTCACTCCCTTGCTTGGTTTTCTCGGGATCTCTGGCTGCTCCGTCCTTGCTCCAGCGTTCTTCCTTGCCCCTCCCTCTGTGGTCCAGAGGCCAATGGCCAGGTGGCCCCACCTGCCCGCCCTGGGTATTTCTGTGCTTTTCCTGGTAAGGGGTTCTAGGGGTTCCCCTCCTGGGTTCGTCCTTATCTGAGTGGCCACAGCACACTGTGCAGTTGGGTGCCTGGGAGGCACGTGCTTTGGGTATTGCATGGCTGAGTGGGTAACTGGGCACCCGTGTATGGAGGGCTGGAACAGAACACTTGTCGGCCCTCCTCAGCGTCTTGCCTCCGGTGTCCCCATGGCGAAGTCCCCTGCCATCTGCTTTGGGCTCTGACATGTGAACTGACTGTGTCCTTCAGGAGCTTTCAGAACCTCCTCTTGGATCTGGCATTCAAAATGTTGTCTTGTCAGACACCTTGAGGCGGCTTGTGTTTGGCCCTGTGTTGGGTGCCTATTGGGCCCTTGTCAGGTTTTCATTACCGGGAGGCTTGCGCCCCGATCTTTGGGACGGCGCCCGCGGCATTTCCTGCTCAGCGCTCCCTAGGGCTGGACGTTGGTCCTCCTGGCACTGTTGCTCTGGTTGCTGTGGCCTCCCTGCTGTTCCTTTGTGGCTCAGGGTTACTGTCTGGAGGTCTCCGCCTTATCATCCAGCACTTTCTTTGTTGGCTACTTTTAGTTTCATGATGTCATTTTCATTTCTAAGGTATCTTATCTTTGTAAAAGCTCCCACCTTTTGTGACTTGTGGATGCCATATCTTTCTCCTATTGCTGCAGACATTAATGATGTTTTTCTTGACAGTTTGTCCTGCTGGTTTCCTCTGCATTCCTTTGGTTGGTTTCAGACCTCGGCTTTAAAGGGGCATTTCACCACATTGCCAATTCTTGACCATCGGTCACGTCAAGGCTGACGTGCCAATGGCTGCAGAGGGGAGGGCACCTGGGAGCCCTGCGGATGGCTCTTATGCAGACGTGCGGACCAGCCCCGATCCTGCTTTTGGAAGGCCTCCTCCCCTCCCATGGTGGCGCTTTGGTGCCAGAGCGCGTCGGCGTGGCTCCCTGGCGTCTGTCTCTGCAGCTGCTTGGCCCCCAGCCGCCTCCTCCCAGCTGCCTCCTGCCCTATGTGTGCTTGAGCTTGAGACAATGCTTCCTTCATCCAAGAGCCGGGCTCTCGGCGATTTCTGAGAGGAGAATGGGGTTGAAGCGATGTTGCTCTTCCGTCTTAAAACTGGATTTCTTTCCTCATTATGCTTTTGAATTGTTATATCTTCTTGACATGTTTCTCTGGATTTGCAAAAGATTTTTATATTTTATATTTTTACTATTTATTTATTTATTTATTTTTGAGTTGGAACTTTGCTCTTGTTGCCCAGGCTGGAGTGCGATGGTGTGATCTGGGCTCACCGCAGCCTCCGCCTCCCGGGTTCAAGCAATTCTCCTGCCTTAGCCTCCTGAGTAGCTGGGATTATGGGCATGTGCCACCGTGCCCGGCTAATTTTGTGTTTTTAGTAGAGATAGGGTTTCTCCATGTTGGTCAGGTTGGTCTCGAACTCCTGACCTCAGGTGATCTGCCTGTCTCAGCCTCCCAAAGTGCTGGGATTACAGGCTTAATCCACCGTGCCCAGCCTGCAAAACATTTTAAGTAAATGTCGACATTTTAAGCATTGAGCAAGGAAGAGTGTGAAGAGGTACTTTATAAAGGGAAATATGGCAATACTGATTATTTGCAACTTTAACCAGAAGTCATCTTTGGACAGCCAGACGTTATTTTCTTGGAATGTGGTGTTTTATCTTGCGACAGTGTGTGTGCATGCATACGTGGACACACAGGATTCCTGGTCCTTAAACCCATATGTTCGGTGTCTGCAGCATAGAGTGGTCTTGGCTGGTGTGTGTGGGACCAGCTCAGATGCCCCTATTCTAGATGCCGAGGCCGAATCGCCCCCTGGGGAGGATCGGACAGTGGCTGTGCTGAGCGTGCTGCGGCATCATGGAAGAACAGCAGGGGCGTTTGAGAATTGTGTTTTTTTTAAGAGTTGAAACTTGTCAGTCAGGAAATGGAGTAACAGGTTTATCAGGAGTGTCATTTTCTTTTCTTTTCTTTCTTTTTTTTTTTCCCTGATGAGTGGCTTGGTCGGGGAACTCATGTTTTTGTTTTTGAGTTGGAGTCTCAGTCTGTCACCCAGGCTGGAGTGCAGTGACGTGGTCTTGGCTCACTGCAACCTCTGCCTCCCAGGTTCGAGGGATTCTCCTGCCTCAGCCTCCTGAGTAGCTGGGCTTATAGCGCCTGCCACTATGCCCGGCTAATTTTTTAATTTTTAGTAGAGATGGGGTTTGTTGGTCAGGCTGGTCTTGAACTCCTGACCTTGTGAGCTACCCACCTTGGCCTCTCAAAGTGCTGGGATTACAGGTGTGAGCCACCGTGCCTGGCGGGAGCTCATGTTTTATCTGAGGTGGCCCAGGGCCCCACCTGGGAGTAGGGTCAGCAGTGCCTGGCCCTTGAGTGTTTGCCTCGGGGTGTGTTCCTTTTAAATCAGATCAGCTCATCACTTGGCCGGTTTTCTAGACCAGCATATTCAAACCCAAGCTTTGGAATCATGGGCTGGCTTCTGAAATGACATGCTGTGGGCTCCATCCCCAGAATTGTGGGTTCCCAGGTCTGAGGTAGGGCCTGAGAATATGCATCTCTAGCAAGTTCCCAGATGACATGGTGGCTCCTCCAGAACCCCCTGCCTCCTTTTGTGAGTAAAGTTTTTCGGGTGCGTGGCCACGCCCGCCCGCCCTCAGCGGTGCTGTCTGTGGCTGTTTTGTGCCACAGCAGAAAGGCTGAGTAGGTGTGAGAGAGACCATGTGGCCTAAAAACCCAAATATGTGTGATTTGGTCCCTTACAGAAGACGCTTGCAGGTTCCTGATCTAGAGGAAGAATAATTGTAACGCAGAGCTACATTGTTTTTGTGAAACTCGTTAGGATGGAAAAGGGCATCTCTGAGGTCAACGACAGAAGCCGTGGTGGTTTCATGCCACCAGTTTACCTTTGTCCTGAGCTGTGGAGGTTGTTTAAAGCTATAGATCAAATGAAGCCTGGAATATAAGGGTGCAGTTGGGATGACTGCTGTGTAAGTTAATTTTTAAAACGGCTTTTTGAGGCATAACTAACATAAGCTGCGTGTATTTAAAGATACAGTTCGATAACTTTTGATGTATGCAAACACGTATAACACATGTATAAAACCCTCGCTGCAGTCCAGATGATGAACCTGTCCATCACCCACAAGTTCTCTCCTGCCCACACCCCTTTCTCCCCAGGCTGCAGCAGTCTGCTTTTGGGCTTGTAGATTCGTTGCCTTCCTTAGAGCTTTGTCTAAATGAAATCCTACAATATGTTCTTCTTTTGGTCTGGCTTCCTTCCCTCAGCGTAATTATTTTGGGCTCCTTCGATGCGTGGCGTGTGCTGGGCAGTGTTCCCCTGCGTGGATGTCGCGTTTGTTCCTCCATTTGCCTGTTGGAGCGTGTGGAGTGTTTCCAGTTCTTGACTGTCACAAAGAAAGCGGCTGCGAATATTCGGGTACAAGTTGTTGTCGGGACACACGGTTTTATTTCCTTGGATAGATACCTAGGTGTGGAATGGCTGGATCATGTATTTGTGCTTATGTTTAACTTTTAGAAACTGCCAGACTATCTTCCAAGGTGGCTGCACCATTCCGCATCCTACCAGCAGTGAGTGAGAGTTCCTGCTGCTCCACGTCCTCACCAGCGCGTGTGGTGGGAGGGCTTAGGCGTTCAGCCGTCCTGATGGGTGTGCAGCGGCATCTCCTTGTGGTTTAAGTTGCGCTTCCCTAATCACTGAGAACGTAGAGTGGCTTCTCTTGTGCTTATTTGCCACCATATGTCTTCTTTGGTGAAATGTCCCTTCTGATTTTTGCCAGTTATTTTAGATTGGGTTTGTTGTTTTACTGTTGACTTGTGAGATCTTTATGTATTCTGGATGCAAGTCCCTTTTCACATTTGCGCCTTACGTAGACTTTGTCCCTGTCCATGGTTTTCCTTTTCTCAACAGTGTTTTTCGAAGAGTAGAACTGCAAAATTTTTATGGGATCCAATTTCTCAGTTTGTTCTTTTTCTTCTTTCTTTCTTCCTTTTTCTTTTTTTTTTTTTTTTTTTTTTTTGAGACAGGGTGTGGTTCTGTCACCGAGGCTAGAGCGCAGTCTCGTGATCTGGGCTCACTGTAGCCATCACCTCCCAGGCTAAGGTGATCCTCCTGCCTCAGCCTCCTGACTAGCTGAGACTACAGGCACGTGCCACCACACCTGGCTAATTTTTGTATTTTTTGTAGAGACGGGGTTTCGCTATGTTGCCCGGGCTGGTTGCGAACTCTAGCTCAAATGATCTGCCTGCCTCGGCCTCCCAAAGTGCTGGGATTACAGGTGTGAGCCACTACGTCCGCCCTCAGTTTGTTCTTTTGGTTTGGACTTAGGTTTCCTAGCTGGGAACTTTTTCCCTAATTCAAGGTCACAAAGACTATCTCCTGTATTCTTCTAGAAATTTTTTAGCTTTAAGTTGTATATTTAGGTCTGTGATCCATTTTGAGTTAATTTTTGTGTGCGATGCAAGGTGTGGACCTGAGTTCATTTCTTTGCCCAAGGTGTTCAGATGTTTCATTGGAGTTTGTTGTAAAGATTATTTCTCTACTGGATTGTTTTTATGCCTTTGTCAGAAATCAGCTGTGCAGATGTGTATTCATTTGATCCACTTGTTTATCTTTTTACATCAACGCCATGCTGTTTTGGATTATTGTAGCTTTAAAATAATTCTTGAGGTCAGGTGATATTCATGCTCTAACTCTGTGCTTTTTCAGAGCTGTTACAGCTATTCGGGATCTTCCACTTTTCCGTATGAATTTTAGAATCAGTTTGTCAATTTCTGTGAACATTTCTGGGAAATTTTGATTGAGATTGTATTGAGTCCGTAGATAAATTGGGAATATCTTAACAATCTGGAGTTTTCCGACCCACGGAAAGCTCTCTGTTTATTTGGGTTGTTTTTAATTTAATATTTTGTAATTTTTAGTGCACAGGTTTTTACCATCTTTTGTCAGATTTATTGATTTATCTATTGAGATTTTTTTCTTGGTCTTGTAAATAGTATTTTTAAAAAATTCGGAAACCCCGTCTCTACTAAAAATACAAAAAATTAGCTGGGCGTGGTGGCGGGTGCCTGTAGTCCCAGCTACTCGGAAAGGCTGAGGCAGGAGAATGGCGTGAACCCGGGAGGCGGAGCTTGCAGTGAGCTGAGATTGCGCCGCTGCACTCCAGCCTGGGTGACAGAGCGAGACTCCGTCTCAAAAAAAAAAAAAAAAGAAATTCGTTTACTGGATATAAACGGCCACTACAGTTCTTATATGTCGATCGTGCAGCCTGCAACCTTCCTAACTCGCTTGTGAGTCCTAGTGACTTTTTTTTTTTTTTTTTTTTGAGACGGAGTCTTGCTCTGTCGCCCAGGCTGGAGTGCAGTGGCGCAGTCTCGGCTCACTGCAAGCTCCGCCTCCCGGGTTCACGCCATTCTCCTGCCTCAGCCTCTCCGAGTAGCTGGGACTACAGGCGCCCGCCACTACGCCCGGCTAATTTTTTTGTATTTTTAGTAGAGACGGGGTCTCACCGTGGTCTCGATCTCCTGACCTCGTGATCCGCCCGCCTCGGCCTCCCAAAGTGCTGGGATTACAAGCGTGAGCCACCGCGCCCGGCCTAGTGACTTTTATTGTAGTTGCCATTGGGTTTCCTGTGTAGATGATCATGTCGTCTGCAGTAAAAGCAGTTTCACTTCTTCCTTTCCAGTCTGGATGCCCTTTTATTTGTCTTGCTTAATGGCACCTGCTAGAGCCTCCAGGGCAGTTTGAATGGGAGTGGTGGGAGTGGACGCCCTCGCTCCTGATCTCCTGATCTGGAAGGCGTGGAGTCGGAGAGTTTGGGTGGGAGTGGTGGGAGTGGACGCCCTCGCTCCTGATCTGGAAGGCGTGGAATCAGAGTTTGGATGGGAGTGGACGCCCTCA
>NW_026652284.1:1788151-1850522 GCF_009828535.3 Hylobates moloch
GTGTGGAGTCGGAGAGTTTGGGTGGGAGTGGTGGGAGTGGATGCCCTCGCTCCTGATCTGGAATCGGCACCGTCAAGTGTGATGCTGCGTGTTGGGTTTTCGCCAGTGCCCTTTATGAGTACGAGGAAGTCCACAGAATACAGTTCCTACTTTCATCAGGAAGGATATTGGGTTTTGTCAGGTGTTTTTTTCTGCATTTATTGAGATTATTAATATGGTGAGTGTCTTTCTATTTCGGGTTACTAATATGATGAATTATATTGACTGATTCTTGAATGCTAAACCAATTGTTCATTCCTGGGATAGCCCCCCTTCAGTCGTGATGTATTATTATTTTAGAATATTGTTGAGTTTGTTTTTTGTTTGTTTTTGAGACCGAGTCTTGCTCTGCACCCAGGCTGGAGTGCAATGGCACCATCTCGGCTCACTGTAACCCCTGCCTCCCAGGTGCAAATGATTCTCCTGCCTCAGCCTCCTAAGTTGCTGGGATTACAGGTGTCCACTACCATGCCCAGCTAATTTTTTGTATTTTCAGTAGAGATGGGGTTTCACCATGTTGGCCAGGCTGGTCCCGAACTCCTGACCTCAAGTGATCCGTCTGCCTCGACCTCCCAAAGTGCTGGGATTACAGGCATGTGCCACTGTGTCCGGCCTCGAGTTTTATTTGCTAAAATTTTGCTTAGAATTTTTTCTTTTTTTGGAGATGGAGTCTTGCCCTGTCGCCCAGGCTGGAGTGCAGTGACACGATCTTGGCTCTCTGGAAACTCCGCCTCCCGGGTTCAAGTGATTCTCCTGTCTTAGCCTCCCAGATAGTAGGGATTACAGGTGCCTGCCACTGTGCCCGGCTAATTTTTGTATTTTTAGTAGAGACGGGGTTTCAGCATGTTGGCCAGGCAGTCTTGAACTTCTGACCTTAGGTGATCCTCCTGCCTCGGCCTCCCAAAGTGCGGGGATTACAGGCGTTAGCCACTGCGCCCGCCAAGAATTTTTGCATTTATATTCATGAGGGATGTTGGTGTGTGTGCGTTTTTTCTTCTTCTTCCCTTATATCTTTGTCTGGTTTTGGTATTAACAGAGTAATGTTCTTATAGAATGATTTGAGAGGTATTTCCTCCTAAGTTTTCTGAAAGAATTTTTTCTTTTAAAAATGTTTGGTGGGGGACTGGGCGTGGTGGCTCATGCCTGTAATCCCAGCACTTTGGAAGGCCAAGTCAGGAGTTCGAGACCAGATTGGCCAATATGGTGGTGAGATGGTTCACCCATCTCTACCAAAATACAAAAATTAACCTGGTGGCATATGCCTGTAGTCGCAGCTACTTGGGAGGCTGAGGCAGGAGAATCTCTTGAGCCCGAGAGGCAGAGGTTGCAGTGAGCCGAGATTGTGCCACTGCACTTCAGCCTGGGGGACAAAGCAAGAATCCATCTCAAAAAAAAAAAAAGAAAAAAAAAGTTTCGTGGGGATAGGCGTGGTGGCTCACACCTATAATCCTAGCACTTTGGGAGGCCAAGGCAGGAGGATCCCTTGAGCCCAGGAGTTCGAGAACAGCCTGGGCAACATAGGGAGACATTGTTTCTATTAAAAAAGAAAAGTTTCGTGGAACTTACCATTAAAACCTACTCGGACCCAGAATGTTTTTTGTGGGAAGATTTTTAGCTATATAGACTATTCAGTTTATCTGTTGTTGGTTGAGAGTTACTGGTTTGTGTTATACAAGTAATTTTCTCAATTCAACTAAAAATGCCATTTTCCCTTTTGTTTCTGAAAGGTATTTGTGTAGGTATGGAATTACAGGTTGACTTCAAAAAGTTTCAGTATTTTTTTGTGGTTTTATTTTATTTTATTTATTTATTTGAGACGGAGTCTTGCTCTGTCACCCAGGCTGAAGTGCAGTGGCACGATCTCGGCTCACTGCAGCCTCTGCCTCTGGGTTCAAGCGATTCTTATGCCTCAGCCTCCCAAGTAGCTGGGATTACAGGCACCTGCCACCACGCCCGGCTAATTTTTTATATTTTTAGTAGAGACGGGGTTTCTCCATGTTGGCCAGGATGGTCTCGATCTCCTGACCTCATGGATCCGCCTGCTTCAGGTTTTCAAAGTGCTGGGATTACAGGGGTGAGCCACCGCGTCTGGCCTGTTTTATTTTTTTGTAGAGACAGGATTTCACCATGTTGGTCAGCCTGGTCTCGAACTTGGACTCAAGCAGTCTGCCCTCCCCAGCTTCCTATAGTGCTGAGATTACACAGGCATGAGTCACCGTGCCTGGCCCCAATTTTCAGTACTTTAAAGATGTTGCTGCACTGTGTTCCGGCTTGTGTGCTTCCAGAGAGAGATCTCATCCTCTTCTTTTTTTCTTTCTCTCCTTTGTTTTTTTGAGACGGAATCTCACTCTGTCACCCAGGCAGAAGTGCAGTGGGACGATCTCAGCTCACTGCAACCTCTGCCTCTGGGTTCAAGTGATTCTCATGCCTCAGCCTCCCTCGTAGCTGGGATTACAGGCACCCGCCACCACGCCCGGCTAATTTTTTTGTATTTTTAGTACAGATGGGTTTCTCCATGTTGGCCAGGCTGGTCTCGAACTCCTGACCTCAGGTGATCCACCTGCCTTGGCCTGCCAAAGTGTTGGGATTACAGGAGTGAGCCACGGCGCCTGGCTGGACATGCCTTTCTTTAAGATTGTCTCTTTGTCACTGCTTTGAGCCACTTTGCTGTGGTTTCCTCATGCTGCATGTGTTTGGAGTACGTTGTGTAGTTTTTGTTAACGTTTGGAAGGTGTGTCTCCTGCCTCCCTCCTCCAGGCACTTGGTGGCCCATGTGTCAGTCATGTGAATGTTCTCAGCTCAGGGTGCTCTTCTCATCTTCTGTATTCTTTTTTTTCCTCTATTTCCCTGTGAATAGTTTCTGTTACTCTGTGTCCATATCACAAACCTTTTCTTCCACAGTGTCTCCTCCATGGTTAATCCCATATAGCGGATGTTTCATCTCTAGAAGTTTGATTTGGGACTATGTTATATCTTTCGTGTCTTTATTTTACTCTTTGAAACATGTGGAATATACTGTAGTAACAGTTCCGGTGTTCTCTCTGAACTTCTGTGTCTGTGTCAATTCTGGTTGTTTGCAGTTGACGGATGATTTTTCTCATTGTGGTCCTACACTTTCTTGCCTTCTGGATTCTAGACGTTTTGAAATGTGCCTGTTTGGGTGCTGAAGGTTTTTGTATTCCTATAAATCGGCTGGGCGTGGTGACTCATACCAGTAATCCTAGCACTTTGGGAGGCTGAGGTGGGCAGATTGCTCAAGTCCAGGAGTTCCAGACCAGCCTGGGCAACATGGAGAAACCCTGTCTCTACTTAAAAATACAAAAATTAGCCAGGCGTGGTGGTGCACACCTGTAGTCCCAGCTACTTGGGGGGCTGAGGTGGGAGGATCACTTGAACCCGGGAGGTGGAGGTTGCAGTGAGCTTCAGTCGCACCACTGTACTCCAGCCTGGGTGGCAGAGCCAGACCCTATCTCAGGGAAAAAATAAAATAAAATAAAAATCTTGAGCTTTGTCTAGACTGCCTTCAGTTACTTGGAGGCAGCTTGATCCTTTTGGGTCTTGCTTTTGTGATATTTTTTTTAGGTGGGTCTAGAGCTGGGCTCAGGGCTCATTCTAGGCCTGATAATTCCCCACTCCTGTGGCAGAATCTTCTGAGGGACATAGGACCCCATGAATTTGGGCAATTTCCTGTCTGTCGGGTGGAGACAGGCTCTCTGCCTAGCCTGGTGTGCGCCTCAGGCCTGTTGTCTCAAAATCTTTGTGGGTGATCTTCCCCAGCCTCGTGGAGTTTCTGCACATACATACTGTGATCTGGGGTCTGTGGAATTGTCAGGGGCCCCTGCAGACCCCAGGCCCTCTGTGCACTGCTCCCTTCTCTGCTGCTCCGTCCTGTGAATTCCAGCCGCCTTGCTCTCCCTGAATTGTCAGCTCCATCTCAACCCAGTTTCTGCTGGGCCCTGCCTTGGTCCCGCTTCCTGTACCATGGCTGGGAACTCTCGGGAGGCAGTGAGCTGGGGCTGCCAGAGGGATTGGCTCCCCTCTGAATTTTGGGGACCACCGTCCTTTGCTGCCTGACATCCAGGGTCCCTGGGGCCATTGTCTCCTGCCTCCTGTCTTGTCTGCGTTTTTGGCCTTTCCAGGGAGGAGGGTGGTGGGTCTCTGTGACTTCACCTTGGCTGCAGGCGGGCCCTGGCATCGCAGTCCATGAGTGACCTCCAGCTTCTCTCATCAGCCACCCCCTTCATCCACTCCATTTGAAAAATGAGATAGAAAATGAAGATGGTGCTGTCGTCACGGCGGCCGGACATCCGTAGCTCGTGGGCTCCCCTCTAGGCTGAGGCTCTTGTTGTGGGAGAAAGTTGCTCAGGGCCAAGTTTCAGATAGAAAGAGCGAAAGTAACTGGAAATGTTGAGATGGCCCTGGAGGCCGTCAGGGTGGCCTCTGCTTCAGGGAGGAAGGTGGGCAAATCACGCTGCGTGGCAGCAGGTTTAAAAACATCGCTGAATTGTGCTGACTGGCACATCCATTGTGAGCGGATGTGTTTTCCTTTTGCAATAATTTTGGCTGCATTAAATTCGTTTTGTTAACATCTTCATCACCGCCTTTTCAGTTTCAGCGGGAATTGATTATGAACAAAGTGCCATGATTTTGACTATTCAGACGAGCAACTGCATCGAGCCAGCACTGAACTGGTTTTGTAACAAGCTTGGGGTCCATGTCGCTCTTAATAACATCTGCAGGCACAGGCGACGATAGCAGTTGTGGGCCAGCCGTCAGGAAAGGGGGACTAGCACGTACCTCTCAGAATTCAGCTTGTGCAGGCTGCGATGGGGTTCTGGGGTTTGTCTGCAGGCATTTCCAGGTAGTCTGATCTTTGAGGAGCAAGGAAGGGGTGTGTTGACAGGGCCGTTCGGGCTGGAGCAGGTGCGACAGGAATGTCCCACGTCCTCTCGTGTGCTGTCGGGAGACAAACCGTCTTCACGCTTCAATATTCTGTTCGTTCCAGAGCCTCCTTTCAGGGTGGAAGGGGTGGTGGATGGCTTTGGGATTGGGCCAGGCCTGAGGGTACTGAGGGAGTGGGGCATTAGGGGCCATGTGGTCAGCGCTGCCCTCTGCTCTCATCGGAAGCTGAGCAGTGGCCAGACGCCTGGGAAAGGCTTGTTGTGGGGGTGGGGGGCGCGCCACACTTCAGGGATGCAGCCGGCTTTTGGGCTTCAGGAAACGCAGCTGGGGCATCCTGAGGTGTGTGAGGCTGACGCATGGGCCTTTCTACTTCCAGACTGTTCCAGGACACAGGTCCATGGTCACACTGTTTCCAAATGAGCAGGAACACCTTGCATGCCCTGCGAGACGTGTTTGAAAGTCGCACTTTGGTTCCAGGTCACAGCTTGAACCTCAGGCCACCTCCAGTGGGAGGCTGGAGGTCCTGCATGCCACCCGGGGCCTGTGTGCTGTGGTGGTCGTGGCTGTGTGGGTGCCAGGCGGAGGCCTCGCAGGCTGGGCAGCCGCCACCCCTGTGTGGACGCTACTCACCCTTAGAAGCAGGCTCCCACAGGCCAGGGCACTCCCAACAGCGCTGCGTGGAGCTGGTGCCCACCCCTGTGGTCAGATGCATGGCGCCCACAGCCCTGGCCCAGGTGACCCCTGGGTTGTTGTGCGGCAGGGCCCTGGCTCTCTGAGTGGGCGGCTGTGCTGCCGCTGCTGTCGCCCATCCTTGGGGGCTGGCATCGCCTCCCTGCTGCTCCTACTGTGTGCTTCCTCGCCCCTCCAGTGCCTTCCAGGGGGGTGTGTAGCCAGGTGTCTCCGAGGGCTCAGGGCTCCTGGTAGGGTTTGGGTGGGCTGAACCCTGCACCCTAGCCTGGGTGTGGGGTCCTGGTGCTCTGTGGCCTGGGACACCCGTGCTTCCTGCAGGTTCTGCGTGGCGCTGATGGAGGGCCTCTTGTTAAGGGGGCACTGCAGCGAGAGTCAGGTGCCCTGGGGCTCATAAGCCACCTTGGGGTGTGTCTGGGTGCATGGGGACTCCTCTGGCCTCCCCAGCGGTGCTGAGCTGGCACTGCAGGGCAGCCATGGCCACATTCGGCTGGTGCTGGGACAAGGTGAATTTTCTTGGCTGGCTTGACAGGTCCCCCTTTCCCTGACCATGGAGTTTCACCCAATTTTCAGCTTTGACGGAGAGATGAGGCTTGGACAAGTCTTTCTCTGGCCTGTGAGGGCTGCAGAGCAGCGTGCCCAGGGGCCGTAGGTGCAGTTGAGGGAGAGGCCATGACAGGAGTGGGTGTGGGGACTGGTGGGGACAGCGACTGTGCCTTCTGGCCCCACCCAGAGAGCCCCAGCTGCTGTGCTGCCGTATTCTGATTCCTCCCTCCCTCCCTTCTCCCTTTTCCCTTTATCCTTTCCCCCCTTCCATTTCCATTTCCCTCCCTCCCTCTGTCTCTTTGCTTCTCTCCTTCTCTCCCTCTTCTTGTTTCGACAGGGTCTGGCTCTGGCTCTGTCACCCAGGCTGGAGTGCAGCAGCACGATCTTGCAGCCTCAACCTTGTTAGTTCAAGTGATCCTCCCAGCTCAGCCTCATGAGTAGCCGAGACTACAGGCATGCACCACTACATCTGGCTAACATTTTATATTTTTTGGGTAGAGGTGGGGTCTTGCCATGTTGTCCAGGCTGGTCTAGAACTCCTGGGCTCAAGCAATCTTCCTGCTTCAGCCTCCCAAAGTGTTGGGATGACAGGCACGAGCCACCGTGCCTGGCCCGTGTTTGATTCTTGATGCAGATCCAGCCCTGGGAAGAAAGCGCCTCTGGCCATGACTGGGCGGAGCCAGAGTGACTAGGGGGCTGTTAGGACAGAGACAGTGGGTTTTGCAGTGATGTGAGCGTTGACGGAAGTGGCCACACTGCAGGCCCCCACAGCGTCACTAGTAGGCCAAGTGGACACTACAGGACATATTCCCCCATCTGGGGTATCCATCCTCAGCAGTCTGTGGCCTTTTGTGAAGCAAAGCCATTTTGCAGGCTTGGGTTCATCCCTGTTCCAGGTCCGCACTAGTGGCGCCTGGTTATCCGGTGTGATGAGGAGCTTTGCTGCCCTGGAGTGTCGCTTTGTGGGCAGAAGCCAACTTTGGAATCGGCCTCATGGCTGGTCCTGGACCTCTCCTCCTTCCTTCCCTGTTGGTTGCTGTTAAGCCAGCCTTGTGCACCAGAGACAGTGGGGACGTGGCTGTGCACTGGGCCCAGGGCTGGCAGGAGGCTGCTTTAGGGTTCTGGACCAGAGCAGTGCGTGGCTGGTGGTGCCTGTGGCTGGCGTGGATCTAGTGGGTCTGGCGGTACCTGTGGCTGGCGTGGGTCTGGTGAGTCTGGCGGTACTTGTGGCTGGTGTGGGTCTGGCGGGTCTGGCGATACCTGTGGCTGGCGTGGGTCTGGCGGTGCCTGTGATTGGCCTGGGTCTGGCGGGTCTGGCATGTTTGGCGGTGCCTGCCATCAGGCTGCCGATGGATGAGCCTGCCCGTCCCTGGATGTCCCCCGCTGATTGGAGTTTTGCCCAGGGGTGCTGTGCCCTGGTCGTTGTCCCCTACAGCCAGGCAGTGAAGTGTGGCCAGCACCTTGCTGCAAGAGAGGGGCAGAGGTAGTCTGTCTACGAGCTAGAGCAAGGGCAGGTGGGCCCATTGGCCGGCGCTGCGTCTGGGTTCGGTCCTGGGCCTGCTGTATGTCATCCTCCCTTCAGGCCCAGCATGGGAGTAGGGGCTGAGAGATGCTGGTGACACCACTCTGACGCCAGGGCCTGAGGCAGCCCTTGGACAGTGCCCATCTTGAATGCAGCCCTGGTGACCTGAAGCCCCTGCGTTGGTCCCTCACAGGCCAGGGGGTGTGGCCACAGGGCCTGGGCTTTGTCCCGTTCACGAGAGGTCAGGCGGTCACGGGGTAATGGGAGGCCTGTGGTTCCTGGGCTGCCATCTGGCGATTGTAAAACGGGCAGTGCGCAGTGTTGAGGGGGCGCTGGGGAAACAAGCTGCCGGCTGAGGAGGCTGCACTCCCCGTGCCTCCCGGGCAGACACCTCATGGCCTTTCTCCGGGTGTCTGAACCCAAGGTGAAAAGTTCAGGCCGTCCCGGCTCTCCAGAGGGGCTGGAGGTGGGGCGGGAGCAGAGACTGGACCTGGCCGGCCCCTCCCGCTTCCCTTCCTCTGGGCCCCTGGACTCTGGGGGCGAGGGCAGGGCTGTTCGGCTGTTGGACATCCTTGCTGTCCCTTTGCTGGACTCTCCAGAGGGCCAGCATGGAGGTGCACAAGTTCACATTTGCCCCTCTCCTGCCCCAGGGCAGCTGGCCCTGTCCCAGGCCACCCCAGGCTGGACCAGCTGCCCATGTCACCAGGCCAGGCGCTTTCCCTGTGAATGAGCCGATGGTCCCAAGTGCCTGGCCCCAGGCCTGGGCTGCAGGGATGACTGAGGCCTGGTGAGGAGTGGACTGGGGCCTGGTGTGACCTGCACGGTCTGCGGGGGTTGGAGGGATGTGCGACTTGGGCCCACCCCAGAACTTGGAGTTTCCTGATGGGTGTTGGGGTGCACACGAGTCTGGGCTCCTTTGTGATGGGCGACCCCAGGGTCCTGGAACAGTCCCTGAGAAGCACAGAGGCCTGGACACCCCCACCTCCCAGCCAGGCCCTGCTGCATCCTCCCTGATGGCTCCAGGGGCTTTTGTTCACTGAAGAACACTTGCTGTCCTCCCCCCGAAAGAGTCTTCTCTGTCGGGGAGCCGCAGGGGGCTGCTCCCTGTCCAGGCCAGAGAAACTAGGCAGCCTCTCCCACTGGGAGAGGTGCCCCACAGGAGCCTGTTATGCAGCCGCGTGGCACCTGGGCTGGTGTCACCCCTGGGAACCCCCTTTTAAAGAAGACTCATTCAATGTCCCATCTCTCAGACGGTCTCCAGCATGGGGATTAAGCGCTCAGATGCTAGCAGGTTCGGCCGAGCGCCCGGCTGCCCTCGGCAGGGGCTTTGTGTCGGCTGCCCTGCCCCGGGCTGACCCCAGACGCTCGCCTTTTGTGCTACGCTGCTCTGGCCCCTCGGGAACCTTTGTCCCATTGAGCCCTGCCATCGCCTGGGGCCCCTTGCCTGTCCCTGCAGGCCCGCCCCAGGGCGGGGATTGTGGCCCTTGTTCCCTGGGGGGGTGGGGGGCTTCTGGTGGCCTAAGGGGACCCTCTGGGCACTCATGCAGGCCTCCCCCCAACCTCACGTCCAGGTCTGTTGCCCAGGGGCCAGGAGATTCTGACATTGTGCGACGGCCCCAGAGGTTGACATCCTGGGGAGGATTGGCCGGCGATGCTTCCAGAAAGTGGTTTTTGAAGATGCATCTGGTCCTGGCCCATGGGTGGCTGGCGGGACTGGGAGAGAAGCTCCGGGCCACTGGCTGCTTCCTCACAGCTTTTCTCCTCTGGGAAGACTTGCCCCTGTGGGCAGGTGCAGAGGCACTGAGCGGAGGGGCTTGGGGGCCCCTGCCCGCCCCAGGCCACCTTGCTCTCTCTCCAGGCCTGCGTCCTGCAAAGAGGCTGGTTCAAAAGGTCACTGCCCCGATTTTTATTGCTGTCTCTTAGGTTCTCACGACCTCTTGCCCTCTGCACAGATGGGCGGGGCAGGAGCTTCCACGAGGGCCGGCCTTTCCGGGGATTAAAAACCCACTGAAAGGTCTGAGCCGAGCTACCAAGGTTAAATGTTTTAGTAGCTTAAAATGGTGTTAAAAATTAAGCAAAACACACATAGACTTCCAGGTTTAGCATAAATAGAAACCAGAGGTGTTGAGACTGTACTGCCTCCTCAAAACATTTCAGTGGAAAGAGGGGACAGAGCCCCCTACGGGAGCCCTCTGCTGGGGGGTGGGGGAGACGGCCCTGGCCCAGCGTCTACAGCTCCCAGCGGCACTGAGTGGCAGTGGCCGTCCCTGTGGTCTGGGGGCCTCCTTCCCCCACAGGCTACACAAGCCCTGTTCCTGCCAAGGCTTGGGGAAGCCCTTTGTGACTTAAAAAAAATAATAATGTAGGGTGAACTGGTTCCTATTTTTGCATTGTAATTGATTGCGAAAAACCCCTTAAATTAAATACAACCACGTCTTTTAAATGGTGTCCTTAATGTAATATGTTTTATCAAAACCAAAACTCCCCTGTTGAGGCCTTAGTGTTTTGTCAATAGCGTGTTGGAGTCTGGTTCCTGTCTCCCCTGCCCCTGCCTACGTTTGCTGACCCTAGGACCTGTGAGGCAGTTCTCACTACGCACCGAGCCTCGCCCTCCCACGCCCCTCACACCCCCGAGGCTCGCTGACGTCTGTGCTTCTTCCAGGAGGAGGGGGAGGTGGTAGGCGCCTTGGGTCTTAAATCAGAGAAACTGTCCCAGCAGTAGTAAAAGTCATCAACTGACTCCGAAGAGCACCTGAAAACACAGGCTGTACCCCGCCTCCGTGGAGACATTTGGCGCCACCTGCGTTCAGTGCAGATGCCACACGGCTCTTCCCGAGATGGCTTCCTAGGCCATTTGGCCCTTCATCTCGGGAACAGACCAAGGGGGTGTGTTCGGCCATCTGAGACCCATCTGGGGGTGTCCGGGCCTTGGCCATGCTGCCTTTTCCAAGCCCCACGCTTCTCCCGACCCCTTCTTCTTCCCACTGGCCCTGGAGATGTTCGGAAGTGGGTGCGGAAAGACAGCAGCTGTGGGGTCCCTGTCCTGGTCAGAGGGTGGCATTCCTCCCACAATCCTGGGAGCCACAGGGCTGAGATGGGACTTCTCGGCTTAGCGTGGGGAGGGCAGGACTGGGTGGCTGCCATGCCTCATTCTGTCTGTGATGGAAACGGGAGGGCCTGGCCCTGCCTCCGTTAGTGAGCTTGAGCCAGGGACACCTGTGACCCTGCCTGGGGTGCTCCTCCCCAGCCTTGTGAGCCAGGGCAGAGGTGCAGGTTGGGTGGCTGACCTGGTGGGGGGTAAGAACATCCACGGAGAAGTGTGACGAGTGTGTGACTAGAGTGTGGACCCAGCCAGGATGGGCCGTGCGGGCAGACGTGCTCTTGGGTGGTTGTGGTGGGAATGTCTCTCCGCCCACCACCCTCTCACTCACTGTCCTGGCTGGAAGGTGGCAGCATCTCCCTGACCAGCAGCGCCAAGATGGCAGCCCTAGAACAGTATCCTGGTCCCCCCAGAGGCATGCTGAGCGCCCATGTGTGCAGGCAGGTCTTACAGGCCGTGTCCAGACCCAGCCCCGGGGTCAGGTGACACCTGCAGTTGGGTAGGCGCGCTCACACAGGCCCTTCCAGGTAAGGGGGATTGAGGAAGGTAGCGCTTTGTAAATGGCACTGGTTTCGCTCCGAGGCCAGACTCCTTTTCCTTTTGAGGAGCTCTGCCCGTGTGCTTTGCCTGCTTTCCCATGGCAGGCTTTTTATTGGTTAAATAAAGACACAGACTTTTCGTCAGTCTTTGCAAATACTTAGTTCTGGCGAGTTCTTGGCCCTTCCCAGGCTTGGGGCTGCCGGCTCACCGTACCTCTCTCTGCATTTCAGCCAGGCCCCCATATGCTGGGTTTGCAGGTCAAGACCACCCATGACGGCTGTGCTGCATGGGGTGCAGTTCCCTGTGGGCGCCGAGGGTGGTGTGGGGCTGCCTCTCGCCCACTCCACCAGCCACCCAAGGGCCCGTGTCCTGGTCGTGGCTGCATGTGCTCTGCTGTGTGGGTGGCAAGTCCTCCCCGGGCGCCACCTGGATGGTGTCCACTCCTGCCCCATGGCAGGAAGTCCCAGCGGCACCTGGCCATGTCCCTCTAACATGTTTCTGGAAGTGGGATTCCAGGTTGGAGC
The DNA here is from genome assembly GCF_009828535.3 of Hylobates moloch. Taxonomy (NCBI): domain Eukaryota; kingdom Metazoa; phylum Chordata; class Mammalia; order Primates; family Hylobatidae; genus Hylobates; species Hylobates moloch. The sequence goes on from NW_026652284.1 coordinate 1,800,012, forward strand.
CTCAGAGCGGGCAGACACCGCCCCCTGGCCATGACAGTTGGTTGATGGGACTTGAAGGGGCCTCTGGACAATGTGGCTGCAGCGCTGGACCCTAGGAGAATAGCAGCCGTGATAGGGGGCAGGGACCCCACTTTCTGGGCGGGAGTGAGGAGGGCCAGCTGTTGCCCCTTGCTGCAGTCATCTTCGGTCACTTTCCCGGCCACCACGGCCCCCTCCTGGCTTCTTGCTCTCAGCAGAGGAGACAAGACCCTTGTGAGGGTGGGCACAGGCACCCCAATTGTTTGGGGCCTTCGCTGTCCCTTGCTGTCTGTGATGGTCTTTCCAGGCAGCCCCAGGCCCTGTGTGTCAGCAGGTGGAGGCCAGGCACCTCTCACCCACCTAAGCTGAAGCAGCCTCACAGGGGGTGGCACCAGGTGTTTCTCCAGCTGAACAAGCTCATCCTGGAACCCCCACCCTGAAAGGGCTGCTGCCCCCATGAGAGAAGCTTCTAGAGATGGTGGCCAGCCTTGGGGGCCCGGTGGAGATGTGTACGTGGGGTCCTGGTCCGATTCTGTCTTGGAAGGTACATCAGGCCCCTGAGTGGTCAGAGCAGTGGCCGGCCCGCGGCTCCTGTTTCTTGTAGTCACAGAGCTCGAGGTTCCTACAGGGAGGAGGCTTCCTGTGGCTCCTCCGTCAGGGAGCAGTGGCGCTGCCGCAGCCTCTGGGGGCTTTTTAGGTGCTCTGAGGTGATCTGGGTGTGGCCTGGCCCGTGTGGACAGCTTTGCCTTTTGTCTGAGACCCTGAGCCCTGGGGCAGGATGAGGGGTGTGGGGAGAGTTTGCTTTTTCCATAAACGTTTATCTGTTTGTTTTTTTTTTAGACGGAGTCTTGCTCTGTCGCCCAGGCTGGAGTGCAGTGGTGCGATCTTGGCTCACTGCAAGCTCCGCCTCCCGGGTTCACGCCATTCTCCTGCCTCAGCCTCCGGAGTAGCTGGGACTACAGGCACGTGCCATCACACTCGGCTAATTTTTTGTATTTTTAGTAGAGACGTGGTTTCACCGTGTTAGCCAGGATGCTCTGGATCTCCTGACCTTGTGATCCGCCCGCCTCGGCCTCCCAAGGTGCTGGGATTACAGGCGTGAGCTACTGCACTGGCCAGCGTTTACCTTTAAATGTCCCTTAGACCTGGCCGCACTGGCTCTTTGGAAGGGAGAGTCCTTGGCAGGCCCCGTTGCCTGCACCCCCCAGTGCACCTTGGCTCCTGGTCATGCCCTCTGCCCACCCTCCCCACCCGGGCAGGAACTCTTACAGACCCTATGCTCCTGAAGGGAAATCAGGCTGGTCCTGGGGCAGGCAGCCTCTCAGAGCTGTTGAGAATTGAGCAGTCTCCTTGTGCCCTTTCAAGCTATTCTTTTCTTTGGTTCACACTGAGCAAGGGCCGGTTGCTCCGATAGGGAGAAGACGTGAGGAAGTGGCATTTACTGTGATTGAGCGCAAGGCCTGTGGACTCTCTCATTCACGCAGCAGGCTGTGGCCGGCTACCCCAGGAGCACCTGGCTCCACCCAGCTCTCAGAAGTTCACCTGCTGCACTCAGAGGCCATTTGCTTGAGGTTTGATATGTATGTCCAAAGGAAGGGCTGCCCCGACTGGCCTGGACCCTCCAGGGAAGTCAGCAAGCCGGAAATGTGTGTCTGCTGCTCTCCTGGCCCCTGGGCCACCTGCTCCTGTGGCCCTGGGATTGGGAAGCCAGGGCTGAGGGCCTGTAGGGCCCCCTGTCTGTGCCTCTAGAAGCCCTGAGCCACCTCCTGCAGTGTTTTAGACCCCATAAGCAAGAGAGAGCACTGTGCATGGATGGTGAGAAAGCATGAAGCCTTTTCTTTGTAAACAGAAAATGGTAGGGCTCGCTGTGTGGGGCTGGGGACAGTGCTAGGCCTGCTCTAGGCCGTGCACCCCAACCTGGGGTGTTCCACCAAGAGGGGGTACAGTGGCCTCCACTGTGAATATGTGGCTATCCTCTGACTCCTGATTGCTGAGTTCCTGATTGCTGTCTTTGAGTAACTTAGGAACCCCGATGAAAAGCCCGTGCTCACAGCTCCGTTCCTGACGTATTCAGAACTCCTACATTGAGGTTTTTCTCTTTAGTTCTGGAATTCGCGGGTCCCTTTGGCCCCTGATGCATTTGTAATGGGTGTTGATGAGCACTGGAGCTGCTTCCCCACAGGGACGGGGCATTGGGGAGATTCCGACACAGCAGGGCCCTCACCCAGGAAGCTGCTGCGGGTGCTGGAGCGGTTGCTTCCATGGAGCTGGGATTCCTCTCATTTGGGGCTGCAGGAAGGGTTCTTTCTTCTCTGTGCTAACAGTTGTTTGTTTAAAAAGAAAGGCTGTTTAAACCTTTAAAACTTAAAACTTCTTTTTTTCTTTGGAGATGGAGTCTCACCCTGTCTCCTCCCAGGTTCAAGTGATTCTCATGCCTCAGCCTCCTGAATAGCTGAGATGACAGACACATGCTACCATGCCCAGCTAATTTTTTGTAGTTTTAGTAGAGACGGTGATATGGTTTGGCTGTGTCCTCACCCAAATCTCAACTTGAATTGTATCCAAGAATTTCCATGTGTTGTGGGAGGGACCCAGGGGAGACAATTGAATCATCGGGCCAGTCTTTTCCGTGCTATTCTCGTGATAGTGAATAAATCTCATGAGATCTGATGGGTTTATTAGAGGTTTCTGCTTTTGCTTCCTCCTCATTTTTTCTCTTGCCGCCACCATGTAAGAAGTGCCTTTCGCCACCCGCCATGATTCTGAGGCCTCCCCAGCCATGTGGAACTGTAAGTCCAATTAAACCTCTTTTTGTTCCCAGTTTTGGGTATATCTTCTTCAGCAGTGTGAAAATGGAGTGCACACACACGTCAGCACTGTGGGCGCACACACCTGCACTCACGCATTCATCAGGACCCACGGGCACACGTGCACACACACGTCAGCACTGTGGGCGCACACACCTGCACTCACGCACTTAACAACACCCACAGACAGGTGCACACACCACATCAGCACCGTGGGCGCACACACCTGCACTCACGCACTCAACACCCATGAACACACCTGCACACACACATCAGCACTGTAGGTGCACACATCTGCACTCACGTACTCATTAGGACCCACGGGCAGATGTACACACATGCACCAGCACCCGTGGACACATGTGCACGCGCACATCAGCACCCATGGGCATACATGGACGCACACATCAGTACCATGGGCACACACACACATGCACCCACTCCCGATGGCTTCGGCTTGCTGGGTGCCTGCTCTGCCCTTGGGTGAGCAAGTCTGGAGGCAGGCACTTGGGGTGGGGCCACAGTATGATTCTTAGGAGCCTAGTGTCCCCTGGACCTACTTGCTCCCAGTGTCTCCTGGACCCACTTGCTCCCAGCCTTGGGCCCAAAGTGCTGCTCCCACTGGTCTCCATGCCCCACCCATCGTGGGCAGGGCTGTCTGAACAGGGCAGAGCCACGAGTGATGCAAGGGTGGGGCGTGGAGGCCTCGCCTAGAGGCAGCAGCCAGCTCTGGCTTGGCTGGGCCTTACCTTCACTGTCCTGCTGTGAGACGCAGGAGCCCTGGGGGAGGACGGCAGTCTGTATCAGGGCATTGGTGAAACTGCAGATTGCTAAATGTGATCTGGAGACGACTCTTGCTGGAGAAATCTACCCAGATCCCTTGGGTCTGCCCCTCCCTTCACCCTCCACGGTCAGGGACAGGCTGCGTGGTGTGCCTCCTCATGTGTGCGTGGCCTCAGCGCAGCGGGCCTGTTCTGCCCATTGCTAAAGGTAGAGCCGGACAGATTCATTGTGTGGTGAGGGCTTCCCCAGGTCCACTAACTCCTGTGTCTTCCTGTGGTGAGAGGGGTGGGGTCTCTCTGGGGCTTTTTTTTTTTTTTTAGGAAGTCACTGATGCCACTCAGGCAGGTGCCCAGCTCCCCACCTGATCTCTGGAGTGGGCCCTTCTGCTGGAGTCTGCCCCAGGCTGGATGCCGTGGCCTGCGGACCCCCCTTCTTGCAGTCCCTGGGCAGGCAGCACCCATGGGCACACGTGCACACAGGCCGTGAGCACTGCCCTGTGAGCCAAGTGGTGGTGAGGGGTGTTGGGGCTAAGGTTTGGTTAGGGCCTGAGCGCTTACGCACCCCACAACCCAATTTCCCATGGTGCTGGGATGCTGCTGCTTCCTGGACCCTGGCGTTGAAGTGCCACCTTCATCTCCCTCCCCAGACAGTAAGCTCCACAAGGGCAGGGCTGTGGCCGTCACTCTGGCCAGCTGCTCTGGGGCTTGGTGGCTGCTGGGTGGTCGCCTGGACTCTGCCCTCCTGTTTCCTGGTATCCCGGAGGGGCCTTGCTGGGCTGCGCCCTCCACCGCCCCATCGGGCGCCTGACAGGGCGCAGTCAGTTCTTTGGGGATGGCCCTGATCTCTGAGCGAGACTGCCTCTGGCCTTTCTTCTGCGTCCCCTACAGAACGGCAGCCTGCTAGACACCCTGAGGAGGCGGGCTGAGGGGTGGAAGGGGCGTGGCCGTGCCCAGCAGAGACCACCCTCTGATGACGGTGGGCGTCCCTTCCAGCCCCTCTCGGGGCATCGCTTCATCCCTTCCCCCATTTCCTTCCTGGCCCTGCTCTCCAAGTCTTGTGTGTGTAGTGGGGCCTGGCTTCCCTCCCGGCCTCTCGCCTGCTCCCGCCCATCCCTCTCTGGTTCTCTCAGGCCTCCTCTGGGCTTGCCAAGAATGTAGGGGAATTAGGGGGAGGGGGACACAGGAAATGCCTCCCCTCCTCTGACAACAGCTCCAGCTGCAGGGGGAGGGGGGAGGGGAGAGCAGAGTGGGTGAGACGAGGGAGGGCTGAGGAGGGAGTCGGCCGGGGAGGGGAGAGTGTTCTCCTGCCCACCCAGGCACTAGGCGTGGCCCAGCTCCACAGACAGAACAGTTCTTTCTTCCTTATTTTATTTTTTATTAGAGACAGGGTCTCACTCTGTCGCCCAGGCTGGAGTGCAGTGGTGTGATTGGCCTCAAGCGATTCTCCCACCTCAGCCTTCCAAAGCACTGGGATTACAGCAGTGAGCCAGTGTGCCCGGCCTCTTCCTAAGTTTAGACCAGTGTGGGCATCTAGTGAGGGGAACTGGCCTGTGATACAGTGGTCCTTGTGACATGTCAGGCAGTTTTAGAGTAGGGTTTGTTAAAACATGGGTTAAATTGGGCGCCACCCCTAGCCCTCCACTCCTCAGCCATTCAGGAGAAGCGCGGGGCACGGGTGGGCGAAACTTTTGAGTCTACCTTCCACCTGAACCCACTCTGGAAGGTCTGACCACAGGCTGGGTGTGGTGGCTCACGCCTGTAATCCCAGCACTTTTGGGAGGCCAAGGCGGGCGGCTCACGAGGTCAGGAGTTAAAGACTAGCCTGGCTAATATGGTGAAACCACGTCTCTACTAAAAAAAAAAAGAAATACAAAAATTAGCCAGCGTTGTGGTGGGCGCCTGTAGTCCCAGCTGCTTGGGAGGCTGAGGCAGGAGAATTGCTTGAACCTGGGAGGCGGAGGTTGCAGTGAGCGGAGATGGCGCCACTGCACTCCAGCCTGGGCGACAGAGCAAGAGTCTGTCTCAAAAGAAAAAAAAAAAAAGTCTGACCACAGCCCCTTCTCGCAAGGGGGCTGCCCCCTCCACCCTCGTTGGGGAAGGCCCGGTCTGCTGTAAGTGCAGTGACCGGACATTAAAATCCCCTGGAATGGTCTTGGAAGGAGCCACTTCTGGGAGTCTTCCCTGACCCGCCACATACCTTTTAAAGAGAAACCTGAAGGCGCCTGAGAAGACAGGCAGTGGCGGAGATCTTGAGAGAGAGGACGCCTGAGAAGACAGGCAGTGGCGGAGATCTTGAGAGAGAGGACGCCTGAGAAGACAGGCAGTGGCGGAGATCTTCAGAGAGTGGACACCTGAGAAGACAGGCAGTGGCGGAGATCTTGAGAGAAAGGATGCCTGAGAAGACAGGCAATGGCGAAGATCTTCGAAAGAAAGCCCGGAGTCCCATAGTGGGTGGGTGGGCGGTGTTTCGGCTTGTGTGGCACCAGGGCGGGGCCTCCGAACCCATGGAAAGCCTTGCTTCCCCCAAGCCCACTGGCTCCCAGCCCTCCACCCTCATGATAGGGCCTGGGTAGGGGCTGCTGGTCACCGTTTACCCCCACCCAGGAAAAGGACAGGAGGCTGGGCTTCCCGTCAAGGAGCAGTTTCCAGGGACACCAGCTCTCGGGGGCGCCAGTCCTGTCCTTGGCTCACAGCACATGCTGCTAGTGGCACTCGCAAGGGTGGGTCTGGTCCTGAGCCTCTGACCTGTCACCCCAGTGTGGGCCCAGTGACCTCAGTGAGCCCCTCCTGTGCCCTAAGCTGAGCCACTGTGTACACTGAAGAGGAGGCTGGGGTCCTGTGTGCACCTGGCCCGCTTCCCTTGCCGGTGCTGGGAGACGGGAGCCAGTCTCGGACCCTCGCCTGCCAGCAGCTCCTGTGGCTCTGGGGGCGCAGGCATCTTGGCTGACTAGGGAGGATCCCGTGGGAATGACCCCACGCCATGGCCAGGGAGGTCCCCCCCCCGGCCCCGCCCAACCGCCTTTGTCGGGGATCCTGAGAGGCTTTGTGTGGAAGCTAGGTCCCAGGCTGGGTTCCGAGGGAGCCGGTGCGCCCCTCCTATGGGTGAGGCTGTCCGCCTACAGTTGAACACTTCTCCCCACTCCTGCGCCAGTCCCCACTCAGTCTCCCCAGGACAGAGCTCTTGTTGCTGGCCCAGGGCCTGTCCAGGCCCTTTGACAGGGCAAGGACTCAGAGCCTCAGGAGGAGGGCTGGGCCTCCTGGGGAGTATGTCTCTGTGAAGATGGGGGTGAGGAGGTGGCAAGCATCGCCTTTTGAGGACGGAGTCTTGGAGAGGTGTTGGCTGTCTAGGGAGGGCTCCGTGATTCTCCTGCAACCATGTGGGCCGGGGCCAGGACCAAAGCCATCATACTGTCACTGTGGGTTTGGTGGCTGCTCCCCCTGCTCAGATGTTGTACTGCAGGCCTGGGCCTTGGCTTGGGGTCTCTGTGTCTCCATGTTTAGGACAGGCCTGTGGCTTTGGGTACCATGAGGGGCCCTCCAGCCCAGGGTGCCTCAGGGGGCTGCCCCTCAAGTGCATGTGGGGTGCTGGGGCGCAGCCCACCTGTCCATGGCGCGGAAGTCCAGGCAGCACTGCTCTGGCTCCGAGCTGCCCCAACGGCACGGGAGGCCCGTCCACTAGAGCTGAGGCCTGGCACCATGTTGTGTCGTTTTTCATGGCGAGAAAACATCGTGGGCGTCCGCTGGGGCTGGAGGAGGCGGGAGGCCGAGGCAGCAAAGCTGACCCGCTGGCGGGTGGGGGCCACTGTGGCTTCCGCTTCCTGCAGGAGCCGGGGAGGCACTGGTTTCCCTCCAGAGCTGCTGTCTGCCCGCAGCCAGCGCCCTGTTAGGTGTGGTGCCCATGCCACCTTCTCCCCAGACCCAGACCCTCCCCCACTCATGGAGACCCTGTCCTCCGGGCCGTCCCCCGTCCATGAATGCCCAGGTCTTGGGGTCCATCTCCTTTCCACACGGGCCTCCCCTCTTGGGTGCGACGGCTGCATCAGAGGCCCCAGAGGCCGGCCCTGGGGGACTCTGGCCCCAACACAGCATCCTCCCTGCTCCACTGGCTCTTGGGTGATACCAGAGGCTTCCTCAGGTTGCTGCTCTGCCTGTAGATCCCTGAGCCCTGGACCCATGCTGCCGAGACGTCCTGGTAGGGTTGAGTTCCCTCCTGTCCCACCCCGAGCGGCCTGAGGAGGGCCTCCTGGGGGTTCAGGTGACCCAGCCTGGGTCAGCACAACAGGCAGAGCTGCCCTCAGACCTCTTTCGTAACAGTTATCTCATGGAAACCTAAAACCTAATTGGGCAACGGCAGCTCTGTGTCAAGTAGAGATTGTCTGGAAGAGATTTGTCCCTGTTCTATGGAGCAGGGCAGATGCAGCTGAGGTGCCTGGGGGGCAGGACCTTTCCCCAGTGGTGTGGGGGTGGTAGAATTCAAGCTGACACCGGCCCAGAGGGCCTGCTGTCCGTGTGGACCTCCTGTGACCGCGTGGGCCTCTTGCAGCGGCTCCCTCCCGCCCTACACCAGCCTGTGAGCCCTCCCTGGCCCCTGGGTGGCTGGGAGGGCTCCAAGCAGGGAAGAGTCAGGGAGGGGTGGATGGCTGCCCTGGCTGTAAGAATGACAGGTGGACACGGGCCCACCTTGGCCTGTGCTGGAGGCCCTGGTGGCTGGAGAGTGGGAGTGGGTGCTCTCACTGAGGGTCCGACCCTGCTCCACAGTGCAGCGTGGAGGTGGTGTTGGTGCCACACAGAGCACACGTGCACCAGGCGGGCCTTTCTGATGATAAGAATTCGTAAGTGGTTTTATTTTGTAAATTAACAGGACAGAAAAGCCTTTTTGTTCTTGCTAAAGTTTTATGATTTTGTATTTGGGCCCACCAGGGTATCTGGAGGCTGGGGGCAGTCATGGCCAGGGTCAGAGTCTGGGTTGGAGATGGGTGTCATGCGGCAGTTGGTGTGGCCGTGTGGACTTGTCCCCATCTGTCTAGTAAATTTCCATCTGCCCTGACGTCACTGCCTTTTTGACATGCATTTGGAAGGTGTTAACAAATGGACTTAAGACTCTTCCAGGCTGGTCGCGGTGGCTCATGCCTGGAATCCCAGCACTTTGGGAGGCTGAGGCGGCTGGATCCACTGAGGTCAGGAGTTCAAGACTATCCTGGCCAACATGGTGAAAACCCATCTCTATTGAAAATACAAAAAAATTAGCTGAGCGTGGTGGCAGGTGCCTGTAGTCCTAGCTACTTCGGAGGCTGAGGCAGGAGAATTGCTTGAACCTGGGAGGTGGAGGTTGCAGTGAGCTGAGATCACGCCACTGCACTCCAGCCTGGGTGACAAAAGCAAAACTCTGTCTCAAAAACAAACAATAAACAAACAACTCTTCCTTTGAAAGTTTTGTTTTGTTGTTTTTGTTTTTTGTTTTGAGCCGGAGTCTTGCTCTGTCACCTAGGCCGGAGTGCAGGGGCGTGATCTCAGCTCACTACAACCTCTGCCTCCCGAGTTCAAGCAGTTCTCTCCCTCAGCCTCCCTAGTAGCTGAGATTACAGGCGCCGCCACCACACCTGGCTAATTTTTGTATTTTTAGTAGAGATGGCGTTTCACTATCTTGGCCAGGCTGGTCTTGAACTCCTGACCTCGTGATCCACGCGCCTCGGCCTCCCAAAGTGCTGGGATTACAGGTGTGAGCCACTGCGCCCAGGCTTTTTTTTTTTTTTTTTTTTAGACTGAGTCTCACTCTGTCGCCCAGGCTGGAGTTCAGTGGCACAATTTCGGCTCACTGCAACCTCCGCCTCGTGGGTTCAAGTGATTCTTGTGCCTCAGCCTCCCAAGTAGCTGGGATTACAGGCGCCTGCCACCATGCCCAGCTAATTTTTGTATTTGTAGCATTGATGGGAGTTTTTACCATGTTGGCCAGGATGGTCTCGAATGCCTGACCTCACATGATCTGCTCATCTGGACCTCCTAAAGTGCTGGGATTACAGGCGTGAGCCACTGCACCAGCCAGAAGGTTTTTTTTTTTTTTTTTTTTTTTGAGACAGAGTCTCGCTCTTTCACCCAGGCTGGAGTGCAGTGGCACGATCTCGGCTCACTGCAAACTCTGCCTCCCGGCTTCACACCATTCTCCTGCCTTAGCCTCCCGAGTAGCTGGGACTATAGGCACACACTGACACACCCGGCTAATTTTTGTATTTTTAGTAGAGATGCGGTTTCACCATATTGGCCAGGCTAGTCTCGAACTCCTGACCTCGTCATCTGCCCACCTTGGCCTCCCAAAGTGCTGGGATTACAGGCATGAGCCACCACGCCCAGCCTACTGTTCATCTTTACCTTGTGTAATGCCAGTTTAAAACACAAATGCAGGTCGGGTGCAGTGGCTCACTCCTGTCATTCCAGTGCTTTGGGAGGACAAGGTGGGCAGATCACTTGAGCCCAGGAGACCAGCCTGGGCAGCATGGAGAAACCCCATCTCTACAAAAATATAAAAATTAGCGGGGTGTGGTGGTGTGCCTGTAGGCCCAGCTCCTCTAGAGGCTGAGGGGGGGATCACTTGAGCAGCCTGGGAGGCAGAGTTTGCAGTGAGCTATAATTACGCTACCGCACTCAGCCTGGGTGACAGAGTGAGACCTTGTCTCTTTAAAAAATAATAAAAAGCAAATGTAAGAGTGTTTAACTTGTGGAATCATCAAAATTGCACAGTTCGTGATTTGTACCCCAAATATAATAATAAAATGCATGTGCATTTTATTCTTACCACATCAGAAAATGCTGCACAAAATGAACTTGGCTGTTGGAGTTCACTTAACTCGTCCATGTGGCCACACAGCCCTCGCTCTGAGTGAGGACAGACTGCGTGTGGGGGCTGTGGGCGCCTGTCTCCCTCCCTCCCAAGGCTCCGGTCGTGGGCTAGTGGGAGAAAGTGACTGGGTGGGACCAACGTGACCTCCTCCACTGGACGCTCTGCACACGGGCTGGGAATGGCAGTGGGCTCACATGTGGCGTGTGCCACGTCTGCTCATGCATGCTCCGTGGTCACGGAGAACTTTGCTTATAAAAGAACATCTTATCGAAGGTGAAATTGTTCAGAATGCCAATGATGGGGACAGAGCGTTAAGCCCAGGGCATGGCTGCGTGCCCACAAAGCCAGCTTTGGATGGAAAAGTAACGAGTGGAGGGTGTTTTCTTCCCAGACCCGGTGGTCCAGCCATGAGTGTCCAGCTGCAGGCCCCACAGCGGCCAGCTCTGGGCGAAAATCTAGAAGGCCCCTGCGCACCCTCCTGCCTGGGGTGCCCTGGCCCGGGGTGCACCTGTGCTCTGGACCCTGTGCTGTGCGGGGCTCCAGGGCACCTGGAGATTTTGCCATTCTGTGTGGGGAGGTGGAGGTGACTGGCAATGTGTTTCTTTAGATTTTAAAGATGAGAGAGTGTTGGCCTTGGACAAGAAAAATTCCAATTTGGTGAGAAATGGAAATGCCAGTTTTTTTTTTTTTTTTTTGAGATGGAGTCTGGCTTTGTTGCCCAGGCTGGAGTGATCTCGGCTCACTGCAAGCTCTGCCTCCCGGGTTCACGCCATTCTCCTGCCTCAGCCTCCCAAGTAGCTGGGACTACAGGTGCCGGCCACCACGCCTGGCTAATTTTTTGTATTTTTAGTAGAGACAGGGTTTCACTATGTTAGCCAGGATGGATAATGTCCAAATGTTTTATCCAAGTCCGAGTAGCAGTGTCGGTGGTAGGTGTGCTCTGCCTGTGGGTGGGGTGGTCTCTGCCTCAAGGTGGGCTATGAGGGTCTGCCCCAGGGAGGGTGTTGGATGGGTCTTGCATGCGTCACCTTCCCTGCGTGGGGCGTGGGGGTGGTCTCCCCCTAGAAGGACAGGGCTTGTGGCAGCCGTGAGATGGATGGATGTCCCGGGGATCTCCCCTCACCTTGGGGGATGAGCCCAGGCTCCTTTCTGGGGTCTCCAGTGTGTCCCCAATGGACCAGCTTCCTGCACAGCATCGCCCCCCTGCCCCCGCCCCGAGTCCTGGGCACTCCTGGCCCTGGCCTGGCACTCAAGGGCTGCTCTCAGGGCTGTTTCTTGTCTTTCTTTTTTCTTTTCTTTTTTTTTTTTTTCTTTCTTGAGACGGAATTTCACTCTTGTTGCCCAGGCTGGGCTGCAATGGCATGATCTTGGCCCACCGCAACCTCCACCTCCCGGGTGCAAGTGATTCTCCTGCCTCAGCCTCCGAAATCGCTGGGATTACAGGCGTGTGCCACCACACCCGGCTAATTTTTGTATTTTTAGTAGAGACGGGGTTTCTCCACATGGGCCAGGCTGGTCTCGAACTCCTGACCTCAGGTGATCCACCTGCCTCGGCCTCCCCAAGTGCTGAGATTACAGGCATGAGCCACCATGCCCAGCAGGGCCGTTTACTTAAAGGTGCATGTTCCGATCCCTGAATTTGGTTTTATTTTGAGGTTAGGAGTGAGAACACGATTGGTTGTCATCGTTTCCTGTGGGAGTGGCCCTTTTCAGAGGCAGACAGTTGTCTTTGCTCGTGCGCGCACATTTGTTTGCATGCGCGTGAGACCCCCAGGTGGTTTTGCTCTGGGAGTTGTGGGATGTGTTCTCTGCTCCCTTCCCTTGTCCTGAGTGGCCTTGGTTGGCCACAGTGTCAGCTGGCAGTGGCTGTCTGTGGGTCACCTCCACACATGGATGAAACTAGCCTGAGGTGGGCTGTTGTTGGCCCGCCGGCGTTTTGGGGGTCATGGCAGTGCCCTCAGGCTGGTGATAGTGGGGGTGGGGACCTTGTCTCAGGCACCAAGTTCCTCTTCATCCTTTGATCCCCTCTTCCAAAAACTACCCCCTTCCCCCGCCACGTGTGTGAGGCCTGCAGTGGTGTGCACAGGAGCCACCCTTGGGCCTGCTGGGTGACAGGTCCCCTCCAGGTGGCTGGAGCTGCCTCGCCCTTCCTGCAGGTCCCCGGCGCCGCCTGGTTTTCCCGAGTCGCATGCACCTGTCTCTGAGCTGTCAGTGTGGTTAGCTTGCCGCACCCACCCGGGAAGTGGAGCTGGGGGGGAGGTCATGTTCTCCAGGAGACCTGGTGGCTCAGGCCCTCGGGACCCAGCTGCCCCTCCCTGAGGAGAGTGATTGGTGAGAAGGCACACAGAAAGGCAGAGGCTAGAGATGCAGCTCCTGTGTTAGGTTGAGCCTCTCTAGGCGGGGAACGCAGAGACCCGGAGGTGGCCCTCCTGCCTCCTCTCTGTCAGGGCTTGACACCCATCTCAGTGGCCATGCCTGTTGTCTTCATCCCTCTTTGGTGAGGGTGGCACGTGGCCAGATGCCCATTACAGGCCACTTCTCCTGCCAGCCAGTCTTCGAGGGCGAGTCACCACGTGGCCACTTCGTGAGGCCCCTCCTCTAAGATCAAATGTGGCACCGCAGAGCTGCACCAACCCCGAGCCCCGCTCAGGGCAGGGCAGGAGAACCAAGATCGTCGTGGGGGTGGGGGTGCAGGGCAGGTCGCGCTCCCGGGGCCGGCTGTAGCAGCTCTCCCCTCCTCCGAGCCCACCGTGTGCTCCTTGTCCAGCCTTTTGAGATGACCAGAGCTCTCGGTTTGGCCCCACAGCAGCATCTGGGTTGACGTCCCTGATGAGGTTTGGAAACAGCAGAGAAGGGGTTGTCCTCTTCCACCAAGAGTCTGGCTGGCCTGGCCTCCCTCTGGGCAGCACCTGGCTGGGCTGACTGGGCAGAGGGAAGGGGTGGCCTGGCCAGGGTGAGCATGGGGCGCTCGCCGCTCCACGGAGGGAGTGCAGGAGGCGCCTCCAGGCCACGTTGCACCGGGACATGCCGCCTCCACAGCCCCTCCTTGGAGTCTTTCCTCAAGGTCATAAGATGGCTGTTGGTGCCCTAGCACAGAGACCCTTGCCCTCTTGTGTGACGCCCGGGGCCCCTGTTGGTCAGGGATGTTCCTGGGGTGGGGAGGGAGTAGGTAAGGCAAGGGTGATGTTGGTTGTAAGGGGTGGAGTCCTTGGTCTTAAGAGATCAGGCAGGGCAGCCCTGGTCCGCCCCGGCAGAGCGTCTGCCCCAGGCAAGGCCCGGGGCTCCTGGGAGGGGGCTACTTCTCAGCCTCCTGAGAGGGCCTCCAGGGCACAGGCAGGGACCAGCTGTGAGGGTGTGGCCGTGATGGGGACTCTTGACTGCAGTGTGGATGTGAGCTGATTGGGGGGGTAGGCCAGCCTTCTGTGCAGGACACTTGGGAACTGAGGGGACACAGCCGCCACCCTGCACTGCTCAGCCTGAGCGCCTCTCTGGCTGTTTGGTGCTGCACGTGTTTCTGGGCATGTGAGATGAGGCCCCAGGGCCTTTGCTTCCAGACACCAGGGGAGAGAGACCAGCCCCAGAACCACAGTTGGTGGGTGCGCTGGAGTCGTCAGAGCTTCTGGCCTCATCAAGGGCTCCCCCAGAGTTTTCTGTGCGCTGCCGTGTGTCTGGGCCAGCGCTGGGGGCAAGCGATGCCTTCTGTGGTTTGAGGTCTTGTAGGCAGGCGGAGGAGGAGGAGGAGGAGGGCACTTGCTGAGATACTTCACTGGTCTGAGGGCCCCTTCTGCCCCAGCTGGCGCTTGGGTGAGGGTTGGGCTTGCGGAGCCGTCCTGTAAAGCCGGGGATGGCAGAACGCATTGTCACCCCCTCCTGCCGCTCTTACGAAACACTCTTAATTAAGTCCGATTCTTGGTGAATCAGCCTTCCAAGAACCGCGACCGCAGCATCCTGTGCCGCTTCTGTGTTCCGCATTTTTCTCTTTCTGCAGTGTTTCCTCTAATTCTGGATGGAAAGGCCTGCTTGTCTCCCTCAATCTTTGGCGAGGGTGGCAGGCGGCCAGGCGGCCATTACAGGCCACGCCTCCCGCCAGCCAGTCGCTGTCAGGAGCGTCCGGGGAGGGAGCAGACCCCGTTCACCCTCACCCCAGAACCGAAGCAGCGAGGGGACCCAGACGAGCTGCAGATGTAGGTGCTGGGGATGCTCATGCCAGCTTGCCGTTCCTGGGAGTCTGTTTATTCTTTTAAGCTATTTCAGCATTTACCTTCCAGTAGCATCAGAGGAAAAGAACGATACATTCGCCCCAGTGTGTCCCCTGGGGGACCTCTGGCTAATTTTCTGATTCCGAAAGTGAGGTTTTGCAGGGCTGTGTGGCCGCTCCTTTGTGGTCGGCCCCGATGTCATCAGGCTGGTTTCAAATCTGGGGTCTGTGGTTCGAGGCTGAGTGCAGGGCTCAGGCTGGATGGGGAGGGTGAGAAGAGTGGAGCCAGACTTCCCGGGGTCAGCACACACATCTAGGGTCGTCATGGAGCCCATGGTGGCACTGCCTAGTGGACGCCCATGGTGGCCCCTAGTGGACGCCTCAGACCGAGGTCCCAGGAGAACCCCAGCAAGGTTGGGGCTGCAGAGGGAGCCCTCCCTGGGACAGCAGCTGGACCAGAGCAGAAGCTGGGCCCTCCCCCACCCCCTCAGTCTCTGCAGCCCCACCCTCCTTCCAGCACCTTCCCCGCTGGATGGATGGGTCTTTGTGTTTTGACGCCCCTTGGCTCTGGCATTGTGGGGGGCCCCCTGGGGCATGAGGAAGAGGGCCAGTGCAAAGGCTCCAAGGGAGCGCTACTAATTGCTACTCGGTTTCCTTAGAAAGATTTGGCTTTTTGTCATCAACAGCACCAAAGTAACAGCAAAGATGACCTACTTAAGCGAAAGAAAAATCCAAGTGAACCTTTAAAGCTGGTATTCTCACTTCATTTTGGGGCTTGGGGTTGTCTTGCAGATTCAATCTGTTTCCTCTGTGCCACAATAATCAGAAAATAGGTTAATTTAAGCCCAATATGAAAAGTGAATTATCATGTGTAAAATATTAATGGCACTTACAAAAATAGCTTTATAATTTCTTGAACCGTGAAATCTTCAGAGAAGGCCCACAGCTCACATGTTGAGCCGATTCTTAAGTGAGGGTATTTGGGGGTGCACCTGGAGGAGACAGCGATGGTCTCAGCAGGGCTTGTCTCCAGAGTGCCTCAGCACGAGCTTCTGCCAGTCCCCAGAGAGGAGTCCCCACGCCTCCTTGTCCTGCTCAGGGCTGCACGAGAGTTGCCACGTAGGAGTCGCCATGTAGGAGAGCACAGCCCACCTCGGGCTTTTGGGGTTTGTCCAGGCTTCGGGGTGGGGCTTTGCCTGTAGAAGCTCTGAGCTCTGCTGCGTGGTGGGGTGACCACAGTGGGCTGCCCTGGGTGCCCCATGAAGGACTGAGCAGTGGGGTGACCCTTCATCTAGCAGACGTTCATCAGGGACCTGCTGTGGGTCAGGCTGGGGTCGCACTCAGAACTGACTGCAGCCGGGTGGAGACCCCACCTCGAGAGCTGCTCCTGCCTAGCTGTGTAGCCCACACCCGCTGGGGAGCCGTGGCAGTGTGGGGCGGCCCTGATGGAGGGGTGTGTACCTGGCCACAGCTGTCTCTGGCTGTGGTCGTCACCCACTGGGTCCTTTTCAGATGCGGTGCCCACCTGGGTGTGTGGACATGACCCTTGCCTAAGGGAGGGAGAGAGGAAGGCCTGGTACCAGGCAGTGTCCTCTGCCTGTGCCCCTGCCGGGGAGGACATGAGGGCCTGTGGCTTTTAGGAACCTTGAGGAGGTGGGGTGGTGGTCTGACGCCAGCTGGGCTCCTGGAGGTGCAGGAATGCACAGTTTGTGTGGAGCCCCCTTCGGAGGAAGCAACGCCTGTCCCTGGCGGGGCTGCTGAGCCGAAGGCCGTGTCCCAGTGGCACCCTCTCCCAGCTGAGGATGTCGGCACCATTTGGGCCTGTGGACTTCCTCCAGGCTCTGGGTGGTGGTGAGTGGGGCCTGCTGTTACCTAGCAGCCACTGTTCTGTGGGGCTTCACTCCTGGGCAGGGTGCATGGGAGAGCAGGGGTTGGCAAGAACCTGGCAAATTTGTCAATAAACCTGTAAACCTGAACCCGAAGTCCCACAAGGACGGAGGCTCAGTAGGGCTCGGGCCTTGAGTGGGGCACATCACTGTGTGGAGCGGGGTTCTGGCCACTGTTTGGAGCGGGGTTCTGGCCCCCACAGGGCTTTTGATTCTGTTGCTTCGGTTGGCGATCTGGACTCACCATGTTAGACCTGAGGTTCGTGGTGGGATCCACCGGCATGGCCCTGGGTGGCTGCCTTGCATGCTTGGGGAGCAGTCATGGGCCCTGAGTGGTGTCGCCCTTGGGCCTGGGAAGGTCCAGCCGAGGGTTGGGGCCTGCGAATGTCGCTTCTCTGAAGATGAGAAGCCAGGGCGAGCCCCCCCCGCCCCACATCTGGAAGGTTCTCCTGCGTCGCCCTCCCTTTCCAGGCACATTTGGCCGTCCCCTTTTCTGCGCATCTGTCCCCACCATCGTGACCTCTTCTTCTCTGCACTGCGTTTGGATGATTTCTTTGAACTGTTTTTTATTCTGGAAAGTTCTGCTCGAGCATCTGGTATCTCCCTGGTCTTTGGAATGTCTCCTTCTCATTCCCCTGTGTCTTGCTTTAAGCTGCATGTCCTCGTGTTTCCGCTGCCCCTATTCTTGGGCACTGCGTTCTGTTCTGTCTGGGATCCCCGTGCAAGGCCCCTGGGTCTGGTGGCTGCTGCCCGGCCTCTGGGACCGTCTACCTGTCCCAGCCCCCATTTCCTGGCTTCTTCAGCTGGCACCTTGAAACTCTGTGCCAGGCGAGCAGGCCTGTGGCCGTGGGTTCCCGGAATCTGTCGTGGGTTCCGGGTTGTCCCTTCCAGTGCAGGTTGTGGTCACCGCGCCACCATGGGGGTCCGGGCAGCAGGATGGTCATGTGATGGGGGCCGCTCCGGGTTTTTCATTCTCCTTTCATGTGTGGCCTCGGAGGCTCCCCGTGTTTTCTGAGGTGCACAGAACATTGAGGGGTGCTCCTCTCGTCTCATGTTGGAAGGATGTCATGCAGGAAGGTTCGAGGGTCTCGGGGTGGTCCTGAGAAGCCGATGTGATAGGTGCAGCAGCTTCCTCTTCCCCTGAGCGGGGGCTTCCAGAGTCTCCCTCCCACCGGTGCCTGTGGGGTTTGAGCCTGTTAGCTCCGCAGGATTCAGCTGCTGTGAGTCACACCCAGGATGGAGAGGTCTAAGGCAGGCCTGATGCCGGGCAGGGCGACATTTCTAGAAAAGGTTTCATGTGGTGACCTGCTAAATGGCATGAAAATCACAAAATTGGCACTCAGTGACCATCAGGCTGGCTGTGTGTGGCTGCTCCCCTCAGCAAGTGAATGGCTGCCCCCATCCAGAGCCCCGACTCCCGCCGGCCTCGCCCGTGCGGGGATGTGGGGACCAGGGCGGGCCCCAGAGACCACCTGACCTCTCTGGCAGGAAGAAGACCATGTCATGCCGTTGCCTCCTCCCTTGAGCCCGTTAGCTGTCTCGGGGAACCTGTAAGCCCAGGGCCACCTTGTCACATCCTCCACTGAACATGGGTCCACGTAGATGCCAGCCCCTCGGTCTTGCCCAGAAGCTGTGGGAGGTGCTGGCTGCCGGGGGTGGCTATGCATGTTTGTCCCCATGACAGGGAGGCCTCTGGGGGCCTGGCCCTCCTCGCGCTAGCTGCTTTTCACATTTTTGTCTCCCTGAAAGCCACCTGCTCTCCCAGGGCCCTCAGGCCCCCATCTGCCAGTCTCCTGGCACCTGGGCTGGGGTCTGCACCAGGCAACTCCCCCAGTAGGGCAGGACCCACCCTCCATGGCATCATGATTGCCACCCCCTGTGCCTGGGATGGAGGCCACACCCACCCAGTGGGGCCCCTCTGGAAAGGAGACTTGACCTCAGGGTGGTGGCAGGGCTCTGTGGGATGCCCCTGGTGACAGGGACCAGAATGTTCCCTAAACTGGATGTCAGGCCGCTGGCTCAGATGGAGGTTTCTTTTCTTGATGGGCTTTAGAAGGTGAGAAACTAGGCTTCCAGAGGTGAAGTTGCACTGTGGGCTTTGGGGCAGATGAGCACTGCCTGACCCGGAACAGCTGCTAAAGACTCAGACCTGGAGCCTTCCTGGTGTCCTTTGTGTCCACACAGGTGTGCCAATGTGGCGGCCCTGCGCCAGGAGCTGTCCCTGCATGTCATGGCAACGTCCGTGCCAGCCGAGCACCCCTCTGGCTCCCAGGCATCTCATCCTGTGTCGCTCTGAGGGCCGTGCTGCAGTGAAAACCATTCACCTTGACAGTTTGGCTTTCGACCAAGAATTCACTCTCATATTTTTGATTTTTAAAATTAAGACTGTATTCAGATATAATTTGCGTACCATAAAATTCTTCCTTCCACAGAATATAGTTTAACGGTTTTTCAGTATATGCAACCATCATCATCTAAGTTGAGAACATTTTTGTCACCCCCAACAAGAAGCCCCATGCACATGGTCCGTCACTCCCCAGGCCCCAAACCCAGCCAGCACTGATCTTGGCGATTGGCCTGTCCTGGTCATTCCATAGAAGTAGAGCCACATGTGACCGTGTGTGTCTGGGCCACGCGTGGCTGTGTATGAGAGAGCCACGCGTGACTGTATGTCTGGGCCACATGTGACTGTGTGTCTGGGCCATGCGTGGCTGTATGAGAGCCACATGTGACTGTATGTCCAGACCACGTGTGACTGTGGGCCACGCATGGCTGTATGTGAGCCACGCGTGACTGTGTCTGGGCCACGTGTGACTGTGTGTGTCCGGCCTCAGCACAGTATTTCTAAGGCTCCTTTTTATGGCTGAATCATACTCCGTTGTGTGCACAGACCATAATCTACCCCGTCATTTGTCTCTAGACACTTGGGCAGCTCCACTTTGCTGCTGTGAGCACTTGTGCACAAGCTCTCCCTTGGACGTGTGTTTTCAGTAACCTGTATGTATGCCGAGGACTGAATTGCTGGGCGATGTAACTGTGTTAAGCTTCTGAGGACCTGCCAGACTGTTTTCCACAGCAGCTAAATAATTGTACATTCCTCCCAGCAGTGCATAGGGGTTCCTGTGTCTCCATATCATCACCAACACTTGTCCAAACTAAAAAATTCTAGGCCGGGCGCTCATGCCTGTAGTCCCAGCAATTTGGGAGGCCAAGGTGGGCAGATGCAGGAGTTCAGGACCAGCCAGGGCAACAGAGTGAAACCTTGTCTCTAGGAAAAAAAAAATACAAAAAATTAGCTGAGCATGGTGGCACATGTCTGTAGTCCCAGCTACTCAGGAGGCTGAGGTAGGAGGATTGCTTGAGCCCTGGGTGGTTGAGGCTGCAGTGAGCTGAGATTGCGCCACTACACTCCAGCTTGGCGGACAGAGCAAGACTCCGTCTCAAAAACAAACAAACCCAATTCTAGCCATCATTGTGGGCGACGTCTCCCTGTGGTGTGATTGCGTTTCCACGGTGAATGATGTCAGGCAGCTTTGCATGTGGTTACTGGATGTTAGTATCCTGTTTGGAGAAATGGCTACTCGAATTCTTTCCCATTTGGAAATTGGGTTGTATTTTGTGTTTTCCTTGCTGACTTGTAGAGTTCTTCATGTGTTCCGAATCTGGTCCCTTACCAGATACCGGCTTTGCACGTTTTCCCTTCCATCCTGTGGGCTGTCTTTTCGCTTTCTCGGTGGTGTCTTTTGAAGCACAAAAAATGTCATGATTGTTTTCTGGGAAGCCTTGTTCTGTTTTCTGTCTGTTCCTTGTGCTTTGGTGTCATCGAAGCACTTGGGGGGGCGGGAGTCTGGACTGAGGCCGCTGCGTTCCTGCTGTGAAAACCTTCACGTACGCTCGCAGCCTCGGCTCTACAGACGGTTCAGTCCGGGAAATGGTTTCTGGAAAATGGTTTAAGGAGGCCGTGCACAGAAACAGTCTTTGCAGCCAGGGACATGAGAGCACACTGTGCTGTTCCCACAAGGCCTGTGACCTCTGTGGGTGAGAATTGGTCACAGGGCCCATGGCCTCTGCGGGTGAGAATTGGTGGCCTCCCTTGAAAATGCTGAATTGAGGTGCCAGGCACCCGCACAGGCTCTTGGTGTGGGCATAGGCCGTCTTCCACTTGAAGAATGTGGCAAGATGGTCTGAAAACCACAAAGTTTGTGTTTGGAGACACGGTCTCACTGTGTTGCTCAGGTTAGAGTGTAGTGGTGGGATCATGGCTCACTGCAGCCTCGACCTTTTGAGGTCCAGCGATCCTCCCACCTCAGCCTCCCAAGGAGCTGGCATTACAGGCGTGAGCCACCACGCCGGGCCCACGGCTGAAGTTTGGGTTGTATCCTTTTAAGGAATAGCAGATGGGTTTTCCGCCACACGGAAGAGAACCTCAACGTAGCAGAGTGTTGCTGGGACACGTGCTTCAGGAGCACGGCCACAGGCAGGACCTCGAGTGCCCAGCCCGGTCACCATGCTGCATGCGGCCTCTTGGGAACGTCAGAACGCCAGCACAGGCGATCTCCTCGGAACCCAGATTGTGGGCGATCCTGCCGCTCCACCTGCTGTGGCCCCAGGGCTGCACCACCATGTGGACTGTGGCTGGCAGCTTCTGGAGGCTTCTTGGTGCCTACAACATCTGCGCCACTCCATAGCGTTGACCATTGGTGGCAGCCATCCCCTCCATAGGCCCGTGGCCCCTGTACAGAGACAAATTGGTGCTCACGGGCTCACCCTGCGAGGCAGCATCTGCGTCTGCAGGACTTCCCGGCCCTTGGCCGCATGTTTCCCTCCAGTTCCCATCATGGCAGCTGTGCCTGGTTGCGGACGCTGCATGCTGAGGAGAGGAGGCGTGGGCCCGCCCTGTGTGCATGGGCGGGTCTGAGACTGATCACTCCCACGGCGCATGCATTACTCTGGAGGGTCCCCTGACCCCATGGCTGCAGCCTGGCAGGAGAAGACGCTGAGGGGACGCATGGGAGGGGTTGCAGAGTGGGCTGTGCTGTGCGGCAGGCCTTGGGGTGTAGCCGCAAGCCGTGGGTCCATCCCCCCGCACCAGGGTGCAGTTTTGACACTGGGTGGTCATGGGCCGAGCATCCATGCAGGTGTGGAGACAGAAGCCTGACCCACAGAGCTTGGCAGTGGCCCCTGGACTGACCTGTGGGATGCTCAACCGCTCTGCTACTGTGCGTTGTTCACATGTGAAGCTGGTGCCACAAAGGCCTCAATGTCTGTTTCAGCCGAATACGTGCGCGCCCTCGTGGGGGCTTGAGGGCACATCTGGCCACTGGACACTGGGGTCCTGGGGTGACTGAGGTTGGTGCCCTCCTAACAGGTCTCTGGGCTGCAAGTTGAACAGAAAACTGGTTTTCTTCACTCTGCGAAGTTCCCTGCGGTTGTCCCTGTGGTTGGAGGAAGTTGTGTTGACATCATCATGGGTGCTGCTGTGTGCCTTTCCCCTGGAGCAGGTGTGGTCCCTGGCTCCTGGATCGGCCGCCCGTGCTCAGGATGGTCTGGGGTGTGGCCGTGGCCTGTCCCCGGGCCGGGCAGCTTCGTCAGGAGCTCCCTGAGGCAGCCTGAGCAGAGGCGGGACCCCGCCTGGGTCCTGTTTCCCACCTTGTATCCTTTGGCCCTAATACGGGTTCCCGGTCACCAGTGAGGGCAAAGAGACCAGTCTAAGGAGAGGCTGAAAACTCGCAGGCAGGCCTGTCTGGCCTTGGGGTCTGGGTGCTGCTTCCAGGCAGACCACATCCCAGGTGAGGTGCAGACATTCAGAGACAGACGTGGCCGATCCTGGCTGCTGTATCAACGCGCCCACCAAATGGGGCCTTCTTTGATCATCAATGAAAAGCAAGAATGTGCCTGTGGTGGGCGGGCGCATGTGCCAGCTTCCAGGCCGTGGGCTCCTTGGTGCCCAGACCTCACCCTGCGGTGCCTGCCCACTACTCACTCCCGCCTCCCCGGAGTCTTGCCCTGGGGGGTCCTGGTGTGGGAGCTGCCTTCTGTTGTCGGTTGGAGCCTTGCTTGCTGGTGCCTGTGAGCCCTGGGTGGGTGGATGCCTGGTGGTCGTGGAGGTTCACAGCAGGCTCTACATGTGTTGGTTTTGTTTGGATTTGGGGCGTGAATCCTCTCAGCAAAGGCTGACTCAAACCCCAGTGTTCAGAAGTTTCGAGGCAGCGACCGTCAGCGCCAAGTGGCCAGCAGGGCGGGGATGCGGTGTTGAGCCCCATCATTCAGCTTCAGTGTGTGGAGAAGGCCGGAGCTGTGGGCATCAGCTCAGGGACCCGAGTGACCATCCCTGCCTCGGGGGGCCACACGGGCAGGCAGGGCAGCAGCTTGTGCCCATGTCCTCCTCACGAGCTCTAGAAGTGAGAGGCGCTGAGGCCACAGTGGGGGAGGCAGCCGAGCTGACCACCCGGGCTCTCGGTGCCCTGGGAGGAGCTGTTGTTAGGACATGTGCACACTGGGTTCAGCCTGTCTGGGGTGGCTCAGGTGCCTGGGGACAGAGGCCAGCTGTAACCGCTGCTGCACTTGGTCCTGGGTTCAGCACCCTCCGCCTCTGCGGCGTCTCCCTCGGCAGCTGTCCAGGACTCCAGCCTCCCTGCCAGGGTAGGGGACATGGAACGTCTCTTTGCTCTGGGGGGTTGAGCTCTTGTGTGTGTGGACCCTGTGGGATCTGGCAGGAGAAGCAGCCCCCACTTATGTTGAGCCAGGGGCCTGGGGAAGGGAGATAGCAGTTCTGTGACCTCCAAACTCCCTTTCCTCATTGCAGGGGACGGGCCAGCATTTCGCTCTGAGCCCTGAGCATCTGCACGTGTCAGGCAGGAAAGGGTCCCCAGGGCCTTCTCGATGGCTCTTCTCTGTTCCTGGCACCTTACAGGCCTGACACGCAGGGCCCCTGAGGGTGGGGTGCGTGTTTTTGGAGAGCGTCTTTTCTGAGACCCCTCCCTTGGGGAGCTGGTGGCTTGCTTGTGGCAGTGTACTGTGGCTGCCCAGTCCTCAGCAGGCGTCCACTGCTGGCTCCTCACCTGTTTGGGCCACCGCCTCTGCATAGGACATGTGGGCTTTGCGCAGGGACTGTTCCGTCAGAGGGCCCAGGGTGTCCACAGTCTTGAGCCCGCTATTCCTCAGCCCTGCCCTGCCCTGGCAGGGGGCCACCTGTACATGGGTGCAAGCTCACACTCGTTCCCCGGGTGCCTGCTGGCTGGGTAGCTTGCCTAGTCATCTTCGGGGTGTGGGGAAGGACTCCAGGAGGGGAAGTGGCCACGGGGCAGTGCGGTGTGTCGTCTGGCCTCTGCCGTGCAGCTGACAGTGGCCTGAAGGGCTTTGGGATGGGGCTGCCCCTTGCAGGCCTATCCAGGCCCAGCCCCATTGCTTTGGTGTGTCAGCTCCAGAGCCGTGCTCCTGCCTCGTGGCCTGTGGGCTCCAAGGGCCGGTTTTGAAGCCCCAGGAAGGGTCACACCAGAGGCAAGCGGTTGTAGCTGCTCTTCCCAGAGTAAGACTCAGCCGTCTGTCACTGGGTGTGGTTTTGTCCCTGACCGACAGCTGACACTGGGGCCCCCAGGGGCGTTGGTAGGGCGGGTGGCATCCCAGGCCTGAAGACGGCTGTCTGCTTCCTGGGGCTTTGAAAACCAATACTGCTCAGGTGACAGTCCCTCTGAGAGTGTCACTTCCTCCGGCCAGCCCACAGGGGTGCAGACACCTTCTGTTTTACACATTCCCCTCCGTTTCTCTGATGCTGCAGAGAGCCCGCTCTGAGAGCCGGGAGCTGCCTGATGAGGGGTCAGCGGGGGTCTTAGCGGGGTCAGGTCTCCGAAGGCCTGTCCTATCTCCCTGAAGACCAGGAGCCTCCCTGGCCCCAAGGATGGCCCCGAGCCCGTCTGCCTCAACCCTCCAGACCCGCAGGGTCCTCGGCCACCCCCACTGAGTGGATTGGGCTCAGGGCCCTGGGCCTACGGTCCTCCCGCCACCTCCACAGGGCGGCTGTTGGGGCCCCGCCAGGCAGAGCCGTGTTCTCAGGTGTTGGCTCACATGCAGGGGTGGCCTGAGGCATCTCTTTCCCCTCAAGGAGTCTCTGAGTCTCCCAGAGTCAGCGCCGGCTGTTGTGGCTTTTCCCCGAGTGAGAACTGAGCCGAATTTCCACCCCCAATTCAGTGGCTGCTTAGACAGGAAGCTCCACCCAGCTGGGCGTCCTCGGCCTTCTGTGCCTCTTGGGAGGGTCCGCATGATTCCGGAAGGGGCTCTGCTGCAGCTAGGCTGGCACCCGCCCCTGCTGGGCACAGGCACAGCACCCTGCGGTCAGGGCCTCCGCCAGACGTCACCAACACTCACTTCCCCTCGAAAGCCGCCACATAGAGGGGGTATTTTCAGTGTCTTTTTTTCCTGAACAGCTATTTTAGTGTCTCTGAAAAGAACCATCCACAGCTGGGGCTGCCATGAGTCTTCAGGGGCTGCCTGCCCTGCGTCCCTGGCCCTGTGCGCCCGAGCACTTACCTTTCTCCCTTGGGCCCAAGTCAGAGCCGGGTACCTGCCCCTCCCCTGGCCCCACCCTGCTTGTTCCCTGAGGGCTGCAGGGTGGGTGCGCGGGCTGCAGGGGAGGCCACAGGCTTTGACCAGATCTTCCCCCAGGGCCCTCCATCCCCATAATTGGAGCACCTTGATGGACAGCCTGCCCTGCGCCCCATCTTCTCCCTAGGGAAGCAGGGTCCCCGCTGCCTCCGGGAGGCTGGTTCCTGATGCAGTGTCTTCTCCTAGAGTCCTGGAGGTGGGAAGAGCCTCCGGCCCTGAGTGTGCTCTGTCCACCAAGGCTTCTTGGCTGAGGCCAAGGGCGGAGCCCCCACTGCCTGACTTTGCTGCCTCTGCTTGAGGTTGGCCTCGGCAGGGTGAGTGGGACCTCACCCCTGTGAAGGGCCCCTTGCCCTGTATGGCCTGTTCTGTGTTGGTCTGTGGTGTAGACCTGGCGCCAGCTGCCCTGGAGACTCTTTGCTGTCCTATGGGGTCTTTGGCAGTAGAGGAATGGCCCATCTTACACAGACTGCCCTGTGATTTTGCTTGGGAACAGACCTTGGGTCTCAGTTGTGCCTTGCGGGCAGCACGTCTCAGGGATCTCCAGCCGCAGGGCTGGGGGAATTCACATTTGCCTGAGGCTGGATATACCGGCTCAGGCCCCCAGCACACAACCCGCATCACTCACTGGCTCTTGGGGGATGTGCCTGGGCACCTGACACACAACACCTAGTTCTGGGTGGGCTGGGTCCGGGCACCTTTGCTAAGCTTCCTCCAGCAGCGGGGCTGGCAGGGAGCGAGGCAAAGGTGTGTATGGTGCCATCCTGCAGAGCCAGGCTCCTTGGGGATGGTGTCCTTCGTTTTGAAAATGTTTCCTTCCCATGGGGAGGGGGCAGCCAGAATGCCCACTCTTTAATGCACCGGTGCTAGTGGCCCACAGGGACACGGTGTCCCCTCCCCGCGAACCACCCCTGTGCCGCAGCTGCCCTTCCCAGACACATCCGTCGTGAGTGGCTCTCGCCACGCTGTGGCTGGTTGAGCTGAGTGCCCAGCGCTGGGCACCCTCTGAGAACACACTCGGGTTCTAGGAAAGGGGTTTGGCAGGAGAAGGCCAAGGGACTCCGGGCCAGGCTGAGCCACTGTGGAAGGGGAGAGTGGGTCTCGGTGCTCCATCCCAAACCCGCTGCAGCCGTGGCTGAGGTTACCCGGAACGGCAGGACAAGGTCCACTCTGTTCTCTCGGAGATGACTTGTCCCTCAGCACAGCCTCCACGCACCTGTTGCACGCGGCCTAAAGGCCTTTATGCAAAGTGGACTTGGTCTTCTAGGGGGTGCCCTGGAATCTGCCTTCTGCGCCGCTCGGGGTCCTTCATGGCTGGAGTGCCTGGGGCTCTCACTGCCATGGGCTGGCCACGGGGCTGCTGGAGGGACCCTGCCCCAGGAACCACAGGTGCCAACAAAACCTTTCATTGATCACAGGTCTCCTCTGAGCCCCCGGCCTCCATAAGACCCAAAACAGACGACACCTCTTCCCAGTCCCCCGCGCCTTCCGAAAAGGACAAGCCGTCCAGCTGGCTGCGGACCTTGGCCGGCTCTTCCAATAAGGTGCTGTGGGGCCTGTCGGGGTGCTTGGGGTGGTGGGTGGTGGGTACCGGGCCCTTCTCCTTGGGCAGACCCAGCGGCTGGCGGCTCCGCCTGCCCCCTACTGAGGGCCGGCACCCGGCACAGCCTCAGGGACATGAAGTGGCTTGTTTTTCTCCTGGTCATTCACACAGACGACTCTTTCTCGACAGAGCCTGGGCTGTGTTCACCCTCGCCAGCGCCTCTCTGCTTTCCGACCCTGGTCCCCTGCGGTGTCAGCGAGTGAGAAAGAGCTCTCCCCACACCTCCCGGCCCTCATCCGAGACAGGTGAGTGGGCGCCCTTCACAGGTGTTTCTGATCACGGGGGAGGCCCCACGAGGGCTGTGCATGCGGACACACCCATGTTTCTGCAGGCTGGGTGCCCAGACGTGCCGCCTTTTGGTCAGGGCAGTCTCGGTGTTGGTTCGTTTGGCTGGCGTCAGGGTGGGCACGCCTAGAGCGTTCCCTGTGTTCTGGGTGGAGTCGTGGGTGGAGCCCTGTCTGTTGGGCACAGCTTCTTGATGTGTTGGTTGGCCTGTGTCTGGCCTTTGCGAGAAACCTGGCAAGCAGAAAACGCTTATGGGTTCTTAAGAACTGAAAGCTTGACTTTAAGATTCGGAGCTGGGAAAAAGTCTTTCCTCTTTAACACCTTCAGAGGGGGTGCGTGCCAGGATGGGTCTGGGTGGCGCTTGGGGACAGAGGCACCTTCCCGACACCCGCCTGCCCTTCCAGCTTCTACTCCTACAAGAGCTTTGAGACAGCCGTGGCCCCCAACGTGGCCCTCGCACCGCCGGCCCAGCAGAAGGTAGTGAGCAGCCCTCCATGTGCCGCCGCCGTCTCCCGGGCCCCCGAGCCTCTCGCCACTTGCACCCAGCCTCGGAAGCGGAAGCTGACTGTGGACACCCCAGGAACCGCAGAGACGCTGGTGCCCGTGGCTGCCCCAGAGGAGGACAAGGACTCGGAGGCCGAGGTGGAAGTTGAAAGCAGGGAGGAATGTACGTGTGAGTTGCTTTCTGTGCCTACCCCCTGTGGGCCGTGGGCTGTGGGGGTGGCACTGGCTGAGGGGGGTTGGTCGCCCGGGGGTGCGTTGGCAGCCCCATGTTTCGCAGGTTCGTCCGGGAGCGGCGCGTCTCCCTGGTGTGGAGCTGCCGGGCACTTCCGTGACTTCGTTTCTGTCTCTGCTTCCTCCTCAGTCACCTCCTCCTTGTCCTCGCTCTCTTCCCCGTCCTTTACCTCATCCAGCTCCGCCAAGGACCTGGGCTCCCCGGGCGTGCGTGCCCTGCCCTCGGCTGTCCCTGACTCCGCGGCCCCCGCCGACGCCCCCAGTGGGCTGGAGGCGGAGCTGGAGCACCTTCGGCAGGCGCTGGAGGGTGGCCTGGACACCAAGGAAGCCAAAGAGAAGTTCCTGCATGAGGTGGTCAAGATGCGCGTGAAGCAGGAGGAGAAGCTCAGCGCAGCCCTGCAGGCCAAGCGCAGCCTCCACCAGGTGAGCGGGGTGAGTGGTGCTGGGAGGTCCAGGGTGCGGGCAGTGAGCACAGCCTGCACCAGGTGAACGGGCACAGGTGGTGCCTCCTCCCTTCGTGGCTGCCCCATGCGCTCCTCTCTGCCTCCACCTCAGTGGGCCTGCCTGGGACCTTGGGGGTCCGTCTCCCGAAAGCTGCAGCTCTGGGTATGGTGAGCCCCTCAGTGTCCCCAGGCCGAGGGACATCCCAGGAGGCCACTACATTTGGCTTGACCACAGCTTTCCCCATCAGGATCACACACCCTGTGTGGTGGCCCCACTAAGGAAGTAGCCATGTTCCTCTGGTATAAGGAAGGCCGGGCTATTTTTAGTGGCAGAAAGAGTTGGGAGCAGCTGCGTGGAGACAGTTCCTTGCTCTGTGTGCTCCAGGAGTGGGTGTTCACGCGCTCCGCCAGCAAGACCTGGCGTCTGCAAAACACAGGCGTGAGGGGTGTGCTTACTAAAGCCTGGTGTTCCAGAAGGCGGCTCCCGCCAGGCCTCCCGAGTAGGAAGGAGAGGGCTCGGCCGGCACAGACACACACACCCCCACCTGCACGCACTGCTTCTCTGGGCTCTGCCTCATGGTTCTCACGCTGCAGCTCCGGTCTCGCGTCTCCTTTTACGTTGTTTAGGTTTCTTTCTGATGCGGTTCACAGGCAGAACTGCCTGGGGAGACAGGTGTGCAGGCGGCCCGGCATTCACCCAGCCCCGGCCTCGCTAAATTCACACCTCGGCGGCGTCTGGCAGCTTCCGCGGCGTGGGCTTTAGCACAACACAACCCCGTCGGCCCTCAGAGCTGCAGGGTTGCCGACGTGCCCCCCTGCGCGTGCCAGTCCCTCGCCCCAGCGCGTCCCCCGCCACTGTTGTCCTTGATTCTGGTTGGAGGTGTGATTTCCCACATACATATTCAGCGTGGGGTGTGAGTCACACGGATATTTTAACGGGGGGAGTGGGGGGGGCTTGCGGAGGCGCCCGGCGGATGGACGTCTCCATCTGGCTGCGTGGGGAGACCCGGGGCCCTCAGATGGTGCGATGTCTGAGGTTGCCCTCCTCACATTGATGGGAGCCAGGGCCTACTTGGCTGGCTGCCCCCAAGGGGAACGTGGCCCTAGATAATCGGGGGAGGCCCCGTCGCAGCCTCAAGCGTGACTGACTCAGGCCCTCAGGTTTAGCACAGCCGCTGCAGACCTAGCAGAAACTCAGGACAGGGGTCTGAAAAGCCCTTGTGGGGTGGGGGCACCACACGGGTTGGGCTGATGGCGCACTGGGGGCGGGGCTCGAGGGCACATTGTAGATAGATGACCCCACGGGGTGGGCTGAGGGCTGCTGGCCATGGTGAGGGGGGGGTGCTGGGACCGGCTGGGCAGTGACCCTGAGCCGCTTCCGGCCCCCAGGAGCTGGAGTTCCTACGCGTGGCCAAGAAGGAGAAGCTGCGGGAGGCCACGGAGGCCAAGCGTAACTTGCGGAAGGAGATCGAGCGTCTCCGCGCGGAGAACGAAAAGAAGATGAAAGAGGCCAACGAGTCACGGCTGCGCCTGAAGCGGGAGCTGGAGCAGGCGCGGCAGGCCCGGGTGTGCGACAAGGGCTGCGAGGCGGGCCGCCTGCGCGCTAAGTATTCGGCCCAGGTATGCGGGTGGGGAGACTGAGGCACGCAGCACGGTGGGCGTGGGGCCGCCGTGGGCCCCGGTGGCCAGTCCTGTCCAGCCGGAAAGGCCTCGGAGCAGAATCCAGGCCCGGGACCACGTTCAGTGCGTGCTCCCCTGACAGGCACAGGGTGGGTGGTTGCTGGGCCCTGCGTCTTGTCAGTCTGTGTCCTGGCAGGTGGAGGAGGGGCCGGCACGCGGCATGGGGGAGGCACAGGAGCAGTGCAGGAGCCTCAGGTGGGAGAAGCAGCGTTGGGCCGGGGCGGGGCAGCGAGCAGGCGCTGCTAACCACTCAGCTCCCTTTCAGATCGAAGACCTGCAGGTGAAGCTGCAGCACGCGGAGGCGGACCGGGAGCAGCTGCGGGCCGACCTGCTGCGGGAGCGCGAGGCCCGGGAGCACCTGGAGAAGGTGGTGAAGGAGCTGCAGGAGCAGCTGTGGCCGCGGGCCCGCCCCGAGGCTGCGGGCAGCGAGGGTGCTGCGGAGCTGGAGCCCTAGATTCCGTGCCTGCCGCCGCAGCGCCGCCGACAACGCGGGTGCAGGGGGGCGCGGCTGGGCGGTGCAGCTCTGCCCGGCTACGCCCCTGCAGCCCACACAGCACAACGTCTTACTGTGCCTATTACCAAGCGAGTGTTTGTAACCATGTAGTTTTGGAATCCACTGCAAAATTTTCTACTGGCCAAGTTCAAGTGAGCAAGCTGTGTCCCCCAGCTACAGCTGGAGACAGGGCCAGCTCGGCGGCCTGCTGGTCCTCTGCTTGCTGGAACAGTCTAACATTTACACTTTTGTTATAAGCTATTTAAAACCAGTAAGGAGACTTGAAATTCAGAAAATCAACACATTTTTAAATGACTAACTTTTAAAAGCCCCAACACATGACGCCATCTGAAGACCCGCAACGGAGTGGGGGTGGCGGCCGCCCCACCCTCCCCAGCCGGGGAAGCCATCACAGCTCATCTGCCCGCGGCTCCGTGAGGACAGCAGGGGTTTTTCTTCAGAGTCTATTTTTTCAGCGACAAGGACCCAGGTCTTCCTGCTGCTGCCAGGGAGAGCAGGGACAGTGCCGCGTGCGAGATGAGCTCGAACACTGCCCGCCTTACTGCCGCCCACCCTGCCCGCCACGCCGCCATCGATGCCAGCGCTGTCCCCACGGGTGCCAGGAAGTGCAGAGCCACACAGGAGCTGCCCCAGAGCTGAGGGGACGGTCTTCGGCTCCTCTGCACCCCGTGATTCTGCCCACGCTCCTCCACCACGAGGCACTGACCTGCGTCGGGTGGTGACCGTGGCTGGCGGTCACACCCTCAGCCCCTCAGGCACACGTGCCGCCTGACCGGGCGACCCTTTTCAGTTCGGCAAACATCGCTCCCTTCATTTTGGGACTGAGGCTGCAGCATTAGAACAAAAACAGCATTATTTCAATTTTTCTTTTTTTTTTTGTTCGTTCATTTAAACGTATATTTAGAACTGCACTTTGTCAACAACCTTCCCTTCTCTTTCTATTCCCCAGTGAACTGAGGTTTTTACCGATTTATAGAGCAGTCAAATCCGAAGTGCTCGAGTGCTTAGAAACCCCCTCTGGTGCTTGGTTGAACAAGGGAATCACAAGAAAACGAAAATGCAAAAACTGAACTTCGGGGGTCGTTCTGTGCCTTCCAGCATCTTGTACAGTAAATCCTGACTTGTGTCTTTTTACCCCCAAGATATCTGTCTTCAGTAGCGACTGAATCTGCCACTCTCAGAATAAGTTCCTTGCATTTATTCCAAATAATCTCGTTTACGCTCACTGTTTATGCAAATTGTATAAGGTTTCCTATGCCCAAGCTTGAAAAATGATTTCCCAGTAGACAAGAGGCGGCTACCCATCCTACAGTTACGGTATTTATTTACATAAGAAGATCTTACAGGAGTTCTTTGCTTGAATCCATTCTAACACCCGCGGCAGCTGCACGCGCTCACGGAAGGTGGAGGTTACTCGCCCAGGTACAGACGACCTCGGGGCAGTGACAAGCAAAGACCAGAGACTGCTGAGCCCTCGCATCTGGGTGGCGGAATTGCCTGCGGGGTTTTGCCCTTGGTTTACTGAAGGGGGTCTTGGTTGCTGCTGAAGCCCCCCACCCCTTCTAAAAGTGCAATGCAAAAGGGACATCATGTATATGCAGTGTTTGTTTGGAATTTTCTTTGCTTTTATTTTCTTTGCGGTTGTTCTGTGTGCATGGATTCCACACCTCTGCCGTAGGTAGATCCGTCAGCGGGCATTATTACCGTGTCTTGTAAAGGGTCGGTTTTGTTATGCAACACGCAGAATGCTGTTTTTTAGCCTTGTTTTACCAGAGTTGTTTTTTTTTTCAGTTATTTCTTCAAGGGAAACTAAATGATTTAGTTGGAGCAAAGCTTTAAGTGTGTTGGCGTGCTTCTGTGTGGCTGTCCTGTGTCGCCAGGTTGAAGATCACAGTGAGGTAGAGGCCCTGCCCCATCCCCAGGGCCGCCCGGCTTGCTCCGTTTGCTTTGAGTTTTTAGACCCCAGAGGGAGATGAACTTTTCCAAGCTGTGTCTGGGCCAGAGCCTCTCCTTGCCCTTGCTCCATCCCGACGGTCACCGTTGGGTCCACGCCTCCACCGCCCCATCTTGCCCCAAACGGAAAGCGCTGTATCTGCAGTGGCAGCCCTTCCCCACTTGGGCTCTGGGAGGGTCCAGCCAGTGTCACCCGGGCCCACCCTTTCCTGCAGCTGCCAGGCCCATGCGGTCAGTGGGACCCAGAGGCAGGCAAGGCCCTCCCTGCACCAGCCACTGTGGCTCGGGACCTTCCCAGGCAGTTCCCGCAGCTCTTGCCTCGGCTCACCAGGGTCGCTTCCACCGTCGGGCCTGAGGGGGCAGCTGTGGCTGCAGGGCTGCTCTGGACTGAGCGGTCCCAGGCCCCGAGAGGTGCACGCCTGGCTCCCCTTGGCACAGGTGCAAGTCCGTTTCCTTTCAGCAGAAGGGGGAAGAGGTGTCCGCTGCATGGGCTGCTGACTCCTCTGTGTGTGAGGCCCTTCATCTAAGTGATTGTGTATTCAGTTTCTCATTATATTTCTATACTGAAAGAAGATTTTTAACGAAGGGAAAAACAACAGCAATAACATTCATATCTCTGGAGCAGCTAACTCATACACGTAATGTCTGCTTTTCGTACAGAACTAGCCAATGTAAAAACAGTTCACCTGTAAATACTTTTTCCTTTTTCACCGTTGTATTATACATGTATATGCTGGGTCCTTTTTCAGAAACTCTTTTCTTACCTGAGAGTTGTCTTGTTTTCTGGGCTGTTTTTAACTGAGGAAAAAAAAATGCTTTCCTGCCGGGGGGCGGGGGAGACGGAGAAACCCGTGTGCGTTTCCCATGTGACCTCCTCCTTCCTGTGGGTCCAAGCCCCGGCCCCCCCACCCCCTCCTCCCTGTGGGTCCGAGTCGCGGCCCACCCACCCCCTCCTCCCCGTGGGTCTGAGCTCCGGCCCTCCACCCCACCCTCAGCCCACCAGGGTCCAGGGAGACGTTTGTTCTCGCTTTAAGTCAGGAGTCACAAATGAATTTTTTTTTTCAATTAAGGAAAAAGCTCCATCTCTACCTTTAACATCACCCAGACCCCCGCCCCTGCCCGTGCCCCACGCTGCTGCTAACGACAGTATGATGCTTACTCTGCTACTCGGAAACTATTTTTATGTAATTAATGTATGCTTTCTTGTTTATAAATGCCTGATTTAAAAAGAAAAGAAAGAGCTTGGCATATTTATCTATTTCGCTGTGTACCTGTTAGTCCTTCCCCGACCCCGAAACAGATGACATTGTACAATAAAGGACTTTGAGAGGACCGCGGGACAGCCGTGCGTGCGCCCACCACAGCCCTCCCCAGACCGGCCACACACGGGCGGCTGGGACCCCCTCGCGTTCAGGCCATCGTGTGTGGGGGCGCTGTCAGAGGTCAGATTGTGGGCCTTGAAGTCTCCGTCGACCCCGAGGGCATGTGGGGCCCAGGCGGCCGCCCTGGCACAACTGCCCTCTCACCTAGTCCCCGTCCCCTCTGAGCTGGGCAAGGCCACGGTTTCCTCTGCGATTCAGGAAGCTCGCGCTCCCTCCTTGTAGCACTGGATGTGGCTGGATCCCTGGCTTGAGGCCACCGTGGCCTTGGCCAGGCTGGGTGGAAGCCCCACAGAGTGCAGTGCCAGGACACAAGATGGGATGGGGCCTTCCCGGCTGGGCCTCCACGGGGGCCTCTGAGGCCGCATCTGGGGTTGGCCAAGGTCCAGCTCCCGCACAGACAGACCTGTCCCCAAGGGGTGGATCGCCAGCTCCCTGAGGAGCTCCTGGGTTACTTGTGGGGGAGAGGGGAGGTGGCATCAGAACCCTGGACCCCAGCGAGTTGCCCTGAGGGAGACACAGAGGTCCCTTCTCCCCACCTGACCTCACAGGGGGGCCTTCCCAGACCCCTGTTCTGGGGAGTGGAGGTGCCGTGCCGCACGCCAATTTCATGGAGGCACAGCCCCGGGTGGGCTCCCTGGGGTGCCAGGCCACCACCTCTCTAGGCTTCCTTAGGCCACCACGTCCAGCATCTCCAGCCCATCCAGGCCCTGACAGGTCATCTGGGCTGTGGTCTGAGAAATGCATGGGCTGGCAGGGGCTCCAGCCGGCCCCTCTCCCCAGCCTCCTGGCACAATTCCCAGGTTCCCATCTCTTCTCTCCACCCCTTGGGAAGTGCCCCCAAGCTTGGGGCTAGAGCAGACCTGGCCCTCCCCTCACTGCCACATAGGGACCTCCTTCCCTGCCCAGGGCCCCAAAGGGTCCATAGAGTCCCCACGGAGGGGGTACAGGGTGGCCTCTAGACCACACAGGCCCACCCCAGCAGGCCTCAAAACACCCACTCCACGTGGGCCTGGCTTCCCCATCCAGGCTCGGCCCCTGGGTGTTGGGGGCAGTGGGCCAGGGCGTGGGCCGAGGGGAACATGGGCCACAGCAGGAGTGGGTGTGGGCTGGTCCTGGGCACTTGCATGTTCTGGGGGGCAGAGGATGGGCGGCTCCAGGGTGCCGCTGGCAGGACCCTGAGACTGAGTCAGTTGTGAGCACAGAGCCCCAGTCTGGGGTCCAGTGCAGTGGGGAGGAGTTGGGGAAGGGCTGGGCAGAGGTCCTGGGTGGGCCTTGAGGGCCGTCCCTGTGGCCACGTGAGCACGCTGTCTCGGAGCTGAGCATGGCAGCACTTGATGACGGCCCTCCAGGAGGCTCAAAGGCACTGCCTCCAGCAGCCATGCGGGGGCAGGGGGGGCGGTGCTCTGGGCTCAGTTGTTCCCCAAGCTGCCCCAGGCTTCTCTTTGGTGTTTACCTTTGGGTATAAACTTCAGAGCTTTAAAGGGCTCTGGCCACCTGCTGAGCCAGGCCAGCCGTCACCCAGGGTCAGAACCCTCTTCCCAAAGCTGTTCCAAAGGGGTCCAGGGGTCTCCTGAGCGCTGGGGGACAGGAGGCCTGGGTGGGAGATGCTTCCTGCCTCCGTGCCAGGGGAGGGCAGAGGTGGGGGGAGAGAGATGGCCCTCCCCACCCTACCTCTGCATCCTCAGGCTCAGGACTCCCAGCATTCACACCTGCCTGGGCCTCTGCAGGGACCACGGGTTAGCCCTCCAGCCTCAGCTCCCTGGAAGGGCAGCTCCCAGTACCCCTGTTCCTGGCAGTGCCTGTTTCCAAGCCCCCAAGAGCTGGGGTCTGGGGAAGATGAGCTCAGAGAAGGGGACGGGGGTTCCCCTGCCTCCCTAGTTTCTGCCCCACTCTGTGCCCCACCCATTTCATTTCTGCCTCAGTCACCAACAGCTGTCCTTAGGCCACCCTTGGGTCTCAGCTGTGCTGGTCTCCCCCTCCTCCTGGAGCCACAGTCCTGCCAGCCTTCACCCACCACCCTGTGGTGAAGGGGGCTGACAGCGGCTGAGCAGCCTGGCCTTGTCTGGGGAGGCAGCGGCAGGCACCTCCTCGGTGGGGAGTGGAGACTGCTGACCAGTTACTGCAGCCACTGGTTCAGCCCAGCGTGTCCGGCCCCAGCCCCTAAGCCAGGGCGGGGACCTGGCTCCTCCCTCACCTCACCCCCAACCCGCCCTCCTGCCCCAGCGCAATGCTCCGAGGGCATGGTCAGGGGCCCCCAAGCTGGACGCCCCCTCATGGCTGTATGAGGGGCTCTACCCATTGCCCCAGCCCACAGGCCCAGACTCCGACCCCATCCTGGCCCAGGCCTGGCCACCCCCACGCCCCAGCACCTGCTCTGACTCCCCCACTTCCTTCTGGCCAGGAAGAGGCAGCCCCCACCCACTTTGTTCTCGTAGCCTCTGCACAGCTGCTGGTCCTGCTCCAGGCGACCCAGCCTCAGACCCCACGGAGCCCACACAGCCTCCCCTGCAAGGAGGTGTGGAGCCCACAGGGACGCCCCCAGGCCAGGGCCGTCTGCCCTCCGGAAAGGGTGGGGTCGTGACCCTGATGTGTTGGCCCTGGGGGGGTCCATACCCTCCCCACAGAAACTGCCCTGTCTACCCCACCCACAGCGGACCCTGGGGAGGGGGTGAGGACAGAACATTTGGGGACTGGATGCCCGCCCAGCCCTGCCACCCCCCAGTCTCAGTGACGCACATGGCCATCTGTGCCTGGCCTGTGCCAGGTGGGTGGGGGCCTCAATGGCTGGGGCACCCAGCCCTGGAGCAGGTGGCCCCACTGCGGGTGAGGACCGGCAGGGGCAGCCTGGCCAGCCTGGCTTGTCTTTGCAGTGTCCTGTGCTGGGCCAGGTGTCCGGCCGGGCTGGGAACGGACCTTTCTCTCCCATAGCCGGGCCTGGCAGCTCTTACTGGCAAGAAGTGCAGCCCAGGCTCGGCCTCCATGGCTTCTGCCGCAAAGAAGGCCTGTTCCAGAAACTTCCAGGGACAGAGAACCATGGGGAGGTGGGGAGGTGGGGGCTGGAGGCAGGGGCTCCCTCAGTCAGCCCAGGCAGCAGTGTCTCCCAGTCTCCTGCCCCTCCCTGCAGCTGTCCCAAGGACACTCTTAGTTATAGGGGTGCCAAGTACCCAGGCCCTGTGGAGATACAAGTGGCTGGCTTGGAAGGGTGGGCTCCTGGCTGCCCAGCTCAGCCCAGAAACCAGGGTGGGGTGCCCTCCAGACCTAGAACCAGAGCCCAGGGGTGTGGAGGGTCGAAGGCCCTCTAGAAGCCTTAGTGGGGGCTGGGCAGGCCACCAGCCCTGGACCCTGGAGGGTCCCGTGTACCCTGGCCAGTGCCAGCTGCTGCCGCCCTGGCCTGGCCCTGCCAGATTCTCCCTGACAGCCCTGTCCCCCTCTCTGCTGTCGGAACCTCTGGCCCTTCCTGCAAGGTGGGCCTGGCCAGGCTGGGGTCTGGGTGGAGGGCAAGCAGGAATCAGAGCCACTGTTTGCCAGGGACAGACGATGAAGCTCTGTGTGTCTTCCCTCACGGAGATGCCCCGGCTGGGTGAAATGACCCTGGTCGGTGCTATGCCCAGCTTAGGCCAGGCCACCAGTCCCAGATGGACACCGCCCTATGCCCTGCTGTGCCCACCCTGGCGCAGGAGCTGGGCAAGGTGCTGTGTGCCCTGTGGTCCAGCCCCACTCTGCCCTGCCCCTGGTGGGGCCTGGACCCGAGGGACATGAGGCCCACGCCCCAGCTTCCTGTTTCTAAGGAAAAACAGTCCTAGGAAAAAGGCTGTAGCGTCGGAGGAGCTGCCCTCGCCAGGGCCTTGGGGGATTGTAGGGGGGGAGGCTGTCCCATTCTGTGATCCCAGGGATGTGAGGAGGGCGGTGGCTGGTGTGGCCAGCACTGGGTCAGGTTTAGGCCGGGGTCTCTCGGGTCTCGGTTTTGGCCCCTCCGTGTTTAGAATCCCCCCAGGCCAAACCAAGGCGGCCTCCAGGGTCACTCCTGCACAGGACAGTGGCCGGAACTCTGAAATGACCACCGACCTGCGCTGGCCGCTGAGGGTCTTACAGACCAAGGCTCTGGGCCCACCTACCCCATCCTGCGCCCCGTGCGCGGAGTCTGCGGGGTCAGTGGTGCACAGGACAGAAAACCCGCAGTGGGGCCCCGGCCTGGCCCCGGCCCTGGCGCTGTCCTGGCATCCAGGGAAATCCTGTTTCTGGCTCCAGGCCAGGGCCTGCCCCTCAACCTGGAGAGGCCCGGTCCGAGGCCGGCCTCGCGGGGGAAGGGCGGTGGCGGAGGAACTACCCAGGAATTTCAGCGCCGGCTCCGAAACCTTCCCAATCCCTCTCCTTCGCCCGGGCCGGAAGCCGCGCTGGGGGGGTGGGAAGGGGTGCACCTCCCGGGCCCCGCGCCGCGTCCTCAGGGCCGGGCGGCCTCCCCGACGCCCGTTCCGTTCCCGGTCCGGGGACACTGGGGGCCCCGAGTCAGGCGGAGCGCGCCGGGCCCCACTTCCCCACGCGGAGGGGCAGCCCCGCAGCCTGTTTCCCCCCCCGCAGCCTCAGTTTCCCCCCCCGCCGCCTCTTCCGCTCCCCCCACCCTCCCTGCCGTCCGGGGCGGCACCCCCCAGATTCGCGGCCAGCGCCTCGGATTCCGGCGGGGTGGGGCGGGGGCTTCCGGCCTGGGGGAGGCTGGTCCGAGCAGCAGGCCCGGGCTGGGGGGCGGGACGGGAGGACCTGGGAGCTTCCTGCAGCGTCGGGGGCGGCTCCCGAGGTGGGAATTCCCCCCGAACCGGCGGGCTAAGTGCCCGGGTCTCAGAGGCTGCGGCTCCTCCCGTCGGTGGGCGCTGCCGCCCCCAGAGGCCGCTGCGGGAGGCACGGCGGCGGCAGGAAGCGCCCCCCTCCGTTCCCCCTTTCGCCCCGCACCCCTCTTCCCCCGCTCGTCCTCCCTTCCCCACCCCAGGCCCCGCGGAGGCGGCGCGCGTTTCACGGGTTTCACCGCCCGCGGCATGGTGGGGGCGGGGGGGGGGGGGGGGGGCGGCGCGACCCCCAGCGGTGGAAGAGGGAACTGCAGCTCGGCCGGGCTCGGGGTGAGGGGGTCCCTGCCAACCCTGCGCTCCCGGAAGGTCCCAGCCTGGCGGGTTCGGGTGCTTTTCTCTCTGGGGCGCGGCCTCCCTGTTCTGCTCAGTTGGGGGTCCGTTCCCGCCGAAGAACCACCACCCCCCCATCCCGGCCCGCAGGCCCCAGCCGCCAAGTCGTTGCTGGGGAAGTGGGCGCAGGCCACCCCCTCTCCGTGAGCCCACTCGCCACAACCCGCAGGGAGCTGGGGGACTTGGTGGATCCAACCACAGGAGACCATGAGACACAGACAGCGTCGCCGAGACCTGCCCCTTAGAGCTGTTTCTCCTCCTCACCTGCCCCCTGGCTCCCTGCAGGCCTGGCCTCCTAACCCCCTCGGGCCATCAGCCCAGGGACCCACCCATGCTCTGAGCTGTGGGCCTGAAACCCGCCCTCCTGGCAGGGAGCCTGGCTGCGCCCCAGGCCGCTTCTGCTTGGAGCTCCGTGGAAGGAAATGCCCTCAGGTTCCCAGGCACCGAACCTCCCCTCCCACTAACCCCATCAGGGGTACAGCAGCCCCGTGGCGCTCAGCCTGCCTCTCTCTGCCTGGGCAGGACCGTGGAGCCCACGCCGTGTCCTCTCTCCTGTCCCCAGATGGAAGCCGGAAGGTGGGGCCCTACCAGGGGACATGCTTGACGTGTTGGTGGATGAGGACCCTGTGGGGTCAGGTTTGGGACAGCTGGACAGGGTCTCCAGGAGTGAGCCTGGCTGGGGATAGGCAGGAGAACGGCTGCTGGTTCCCTGAGGCCACTGGGGAGCCAAGAAGGTGCAGTCCGAGGGGTTTCCAGGGAGCAGCCAATGGGCTGGGCAGCTGGGAGCAGGGGCAGAGAGAGCTGGGGCTGAGTCCTGGCCTGCCCCCTGGGGACTCCTGGGCTGTAAGGCAGGGATGGGCAGGGCCTGGACCCTTGTTGGGGGCCCCTCCCTGGCTGTGGTGGACCTCAGGAGCCAAGGAGGCTGGGGGGCTGGTGTGGGCAGCTACCTCTGTTTCCCACGGGTCCTTAGGAAGGCGGCCCCACAGACTGAGGAGGCCCCACTGGCCCTGGAGCTGTGTTTGGAGCCCCCACAGCCTGGCTCCTGGCTCTGGTTGCCGTGGGCGGGAGGTGGAAGTACTAGGAGAAGGAGTGTCCAGCATTTTCACGAGTGCCACCGCCAGAGGCCAAGTTGGGGGCAAGAGGGCAGCCAGGCACCACCCTGGCCCCAGGCGGACTCCCCAAGGCTCCATGAAGGGCCGGCAGCCCTGGGCCTGGCAGCTCTCCTTGCAAGCCCCAGCTGGGGGCTCTGTCATCCAGGAGGCCCTGGGCCTGACCTTCGCTGGCTGCCCCTGGGCTTGGAGGCAGGACAGGAAGGGGCTGATGGGTCTGTTGTCAGCCCTGAGCGCAGTTCGCTGAGCTGTGGTCTTGCTGAGCCAGCCCACAGGCCCAGTGACTCCTGGCTTAATCGGCCTAGGCCTGAGGCTCCCAGGGAAGGCCAGGCCAGGCTGTGCAGGAACCTGCCTATGGGGCTGGGCACCTGGTCCTCCAGGAAGGCCTGCCTGCGAGGAGCTGCTCTGCACAGCTGGTCTTGCCACCCCACTAGGCACCAGGAGCGAAGAGGGAGAGGCTTTGGGAGGGGGACACAGGTCAGGTGGGTCCTGTCTGGTTCCTGGCTGT
Organism: Hylobates moloch; assembly: GCF_009828535.3. NCBI lineage: Eukaryota > Metazoa > Chordata > Mammalia > Primates > Hylobatidae > Hylobates > Hylobates moloch. Next base: position 1,840,516 of record NW_026652284.1, read on the forward strand.
GGCCTGGCTACATTGTCCTCTGCTAATGCCAAAGGGGCCTGGGCATGGTCTGGAGAGTGTCCTGGCTGAGGCCCTGCTGAAGGGATGAGGCAGGCATCCCCCCACAATCCCTACCCCGTCTCTCTACCTCTCTGTGTGTCTCTCTGACTCTCTCTCTCTCTGTGTCTCTGCCTCTGTGTCTCTCTGTCTCTCTCTGGCTCACAGACTCCATCTTCCGTGGCAGCAACTGGCTTGATGCTCTTTCAGTGTCATCTTCGCTTGGTAACCACGGGTGGGAGGGAAGGAGGAACGGCCACTGCTCCCTTGTCTGGAGGTCAAAGGAACAGGAGGGGCACAGGGAGGGGGGCGGGGCTGGGACCTGGACCTGTCTCCCCGGGACTCTTCCTGGGGCAGGAGAAGGGGCTGGCTGGGGTTGGGGGCTCCACCTCCATCTCCACACTGTGTTTATGAGCTTGCCAGAGAGCCTCCACCTGGCCCCTGGCCTCAGGTTTCCAGGGGTGGCACCAGTAGGCCGTGGTCTGCAGGCCAGAGGCAGACACAGCCCCTACCCGGTCCGGAGGAGCCCAACAGAGCCCCTGCCCAGCCTGGGAGGAGGCCTCAGCCCAGCTCATGTCCCGCTGTGTTGGCAGTCAGACGGTCACATGGCATGACCACCCTGGCCCCAAAGCCGGTGTGTTTCCACCTCCAGCACCGAGAGCTGCCCGCCCTCCCCCTGACACGCAGAGGAGAGCCCGGGAAGCCTGGGAGACCATGGCTGCCGTGGGCAGGGCCGGTGGCTGTCACCACTTGCTCCAAGGCCTTTGGGGACACATCTGCCCCCGGCCCGCGCCCTCAGCTCAGTGACGCTGCTCGGCCTGCAGCAAGTCTGTCCACTTACTGAGGCCCCAGTGCCGGGTGTGAGGCCGGTGCCCGGGAATCAGTGCCTAGTCCCAGACGCAGCCCCAGTGAGCAGGGGCAGGAGAGCCGAGGCCAGCCCATGGGCCCCCATCCTTCCACTTGACCCCGCCCGGGGCTCGGCACTCAGGGACTGGTTCCGGCCCGCATGGGGCAGGCGATGGGGAAGGATCTTTCACGGGGGAGGGGCACGCCCCGGAGCGGGGGTGTGTGCTGGCGGGAGATGCGTGTGGGGGGCTCTGGGTCCTCCTTCCAGGGTCTTCCTCCCCACCCCGAGAGAGCAAGGGTCCTGGGACTCTGCCGAAGAGGTCAGCTGGACCAGACAGACGGGCCAGTCTCTGTGGCCTCCCCGGAGCCATGGGGACTGGCAGACCCAGAAGCCAGGGTGAAGGGACTCGGGAGGCCTTGTGTTCTGTGGCCCGTCCTGAGGACCGTCCCCACGGTGGGCTGCCTGAACAGAGTCCGAGGGGAGGGTCACTGTCCCTGGGTGTGGCCTGGCCTGCGGCCGCCTCGCCACTCCTGGTCTCTGGATGCTGCACCCTGCAGTCCCTCCCTCTCCCGCCCGGCTCCTCACCCCACGTCCAGCCCTCCAGAGCGTGTCTGTGGCCACACGGCTGTCTCCACAGAGCCTCTCTCCCCGAGCTGTTTTTTTTTGTTTTTTTTTAAACAATTCAAATTTCCTGCGTATTTTAACTTTGGGATGTGATGTGAGGAGTAGGGTGACTGGGGCTGGGCGGGAGTCCAGGCAAGGCCCAGGCGCTGCGTCTCTCCAAAGCTGGCTGCCCGTTAGCTCCCAGGCATGCTGGCCAGAGAGGCGCCGGCAGCCCTAGGAAGCCACGGCTCTCTGCTCCCTCCCAGGGTCCCCAGGGCCCGTCCTGGTGGGTGGGGCATGGGGAGAGGAGCACGGCCAGGTAGCCACCTGGCCACCTTCTGGGGCCCTCAGTGGCCCCGGCAGCAAGTGCAGGGGACACCGATGCCTGCCCGGGGTTTTCCTGTGATAACCAAGGAAGCTGACGGCCCCGGGCTTCTGTGTTTGTAGAGAACTTACAGAAAAGTCAGCCTCGACGGGCTGCAAGATGCACCTGTCAGCCGCAGAGGAGCCCCCGAGGTGCAGACCCCCGCCCCCGCCGCCCCCCGTGTGGAGAAAACAGCCCTGGATTTCCCGTCGTGGGTTTTGTGACTTTGAAAGCCAAGGCTGCTGACTGGGAATTAAATCCCAGAGGACGCCGCTCAACACACTGGAAACCCAGCAGCTGCTGCTGTTCCCAGCAATTTTTTTCTCTCTAAATTGAAACATCATTTTCTGTTTTTCTTCTGACACAAATGTGGTTTCATCCTGAAGTGAAAAAAAGCTACACAGCAATTTGCCAAACGTCAGGGGCAGACCCAGGTGAGCGCCGCTCACAAGTAGTGATCAGGGTCAGCGTGACGCGGTGATGTCTGCCCTTCACAGGGGCTCGTCTGTGGGCCCGGCCTGGCCGATGTCGGCCTGGCCTCCTGGGAGGCGGGTGACCCAGGTCAGAGCAGGCCGGACAGGCCAGGAGCCTCCCTTTCGACGGGCGTAGCCAACCCCAAGGGTAAGGGGCAGTGTCAGAACCGCCAGGCGCTCACAGGCTCCAGGGACCAGAGGCTGGAGCTGTGGCTGTGACGAAGCCGCCCTGGGCTCTGGGAGCCTCGAGGATGGCCGCAGCTGGGAGACGCAGCCTTGCCACTGGCTCTGGGCTTCTAGAAGGTGCGGGAGGGTGGCTGCCTGCCTTCCTGTCTGAAATGGACGCCTGGGTATCTGGGGAAACTTTGGGGATGCCAGAGCCCCCCACATGCGTGCGCTCGGCCTCCAAATGGCAGAGCTCAGAACCAGGGGGCCTTGAGAACACTCTGCCCTGGCAGAGGAAGGGTCCCCTTGCTGCAGCTCTAGTGGCCTCCAGCTTGTCACCTCCAAGGATGGGGGACCCAGCACCCCATGATCTGGTCTGGTTCCTCCCTGCAATGCCCCCAGCCTGCCCCTCTGCCCCTGGGCAGCAGGCCGCCTTCAGTGCATCCACCACGCTGAGCCCAACCTGGCCCCAAGCAGGCTTTCCCTGAGAGCTCCCCAGGGCCCCCCACCGTGGAGCACCCCAGCTTCTGGGTGGATCTTCACCCCGTGTGCCCAGGGGCTGCCCCGGGTTCCTGCACTGCTGTGAATGCAGCTCCTCTGTCCACAGCCTCCCTCCGCCGAGCAGAAGCAGCTCCCTGTGCAGGTCTGGAGAGACGCCCCGGCCGCAGCTGGCCCGGGAGATGGTGTGCTCCCAGGGAAGTGCGCCTGGACGGTGGGAGGGTGGGTCTGGCCGCAATGCAAGGAGGTCGGTGCTAGTCGTGGGAGAGCCGGGGACAGCAGCATGAGGGAAACATCGGGGGCACGGGTCTGGTGTGGGGCTGGGGCTAGGCCCTGGACGCCCCCTCCCCAGGGCTCCAAACGGTGGTCTTGTGAGAGGGTGGGCTGCAAGGACGGCGGCGGGTCTGGGGGGCCGCCAGGAGAGCAAGGGCCTGAGGAGGCTGGCTCCCTGCCCAGCGCTGGGAGGGCAGAGGGTGAGACCAGCCAAGCTGCACAGGCCCCAGGTGGGCGGGGTGAAGCCAGGGGCCAGGGCAGGCGCGGCGGGGCCAGGAGGCAGGGTCTCTGCAGTGGCCACCTTCTGTGCTGACCGAGTGGCTGGCTGCCCATGGGCCATCTCAGTGCCCCCTCCCCAATGACCTTCTGGCCCCTCCCTGGCTGAGGGGCCCTCCAGAGGCAGCTGTAAAATGTCCCTGACCATCCTCCCTGGTCAGTGCGGGGTGGAGGCGTCAGGCAGGCAGGACACCTGGTCAGCAGAGCTGATTGCATGCTTCCTGCCTCTTGCCATGGGAGCCCATCCTGCGGGCAGGATTGCCTGGAGTGGGTAGTGCCAGGCAGAGGCCAGGGGGTTGGCTGGCTGGGCTTCACTGCAGAGCTCTGTGGCAGGGAGACAGGGACCCTCCTTCTCAGCCCCAGCCTGGCAGGGAATTCCGGCACCGACCGTGGCTGGGCCTGGGAACAGTGTGGGTGGGACAGACGTGCTGGCCTCGAAAGGTGCCTGGGATACTGCCACAGGCCTGGCCTTGAGGCACTGAGACGAGCCATCCCATGTGTCCCGCCTGAGCCCCCAGGCTTCCCAGGGCTCTGCGCAGATCGGGGGCCACAGCAGTGAGCAAGGACGTGGGCCCCAGTCCTGCTGCCTCGCCCGTGAGTGTGTGGGTGCATGGGGAGGGCCTTGCTGCTGGCGTGGGGCCCAAGGAGCAGTGCCCTCCATAGCTGACACTGAGCATTTTATTCAAGCCGGCAGCTGCGGGGCTCTGGAGAATCAGGGAGCAGAGTCCCACAAGCAGAGGCAGCGTTTCCTTCTGTTCACACTGAGGTGGCCTCCTGTGGACACAGGGCCTCACCAAGGCGCTGGTGGCTCTGGGGTGCAGCTGTGGGCGACCTGCCAGCCGCTTGAGGCTTCAGGGCCTTTTTCCAGGACATGGGGTGGCTGGCCAGCCCTCTTCGCTACGACCCGCAGGTGTTTGAAGGCGGGGGGCAGCCTGCGCCCCAGGAACGGCGGGGTGGTCACGTCGCGGATCGTGAGCACGTACTCCCCTGCAAGGGGCGGGCTGGGCTGGTCCTCAGCAGGCTCCTGTCCCTTCCCCTCCCTGGCCTCAGCCCACTGCCCACTGCTCATGTGCCCACTGGCCCCTGTGCCCCCGACCCTGGTCGTCTCTGCCTGGGTTCTGGGATTCTTGGCACTGTAACCATAGGACCGGCCACCGGACCGGTCCTGGGGGACTGGACACACAGTCAGCGTAGGTGAATAAACTAATTTTGGGTAAAGGAAACCACCTCTGACCTCAGGCCACAGCCCAGCTATGGCCTCCGGCTTGGAGGCTGGCAAGGACGGACGCGACCCTCTGGTGGTGGCCGCTCTCAAGCCCCTGCTGCTGACCTGGCCGCGGGTCCTTGGAGGATTCTTTTGCAAATGCTTTCCTGCTTTTTTAGGAGAAAAATAATTCATTTCCTCCATAAACTGTTTTTAAAATAACGAACCCTCTGAAGGCATGGTGTGTCTGGTTTGCTTTTGAAGCCCCCGCCCCGGCCCCTTCCCCACACCCGCGCTGGGGCTCTCTGGGTGGGGCTGGAGGGCGGCCCTGCTGGGGGACTCCGCAGAGAAGGAAAAGTACTTTTCCTTTCACAGTCTGCAAACTGTCTGGAGAGCTTCAAAGTTGGAGAAACCATAAAAAAGAAAATAAGAAATAACAAAAAGTGAGGTTGCCATAGAAACAGTCCTCTCCCCTCCCCTGAGCCTGCCGGGGCTGGCACCGGAGCGTGGAAAAAGCGCCTCGGCTGGCCCGGGCTCACACCAGGAATGCGGCCGCAGCTGAAATGGGGGCAGGAGTCGGCTCACACCGCAAGGCCTGGAAACATTCCAGACGCCGGCCTGGAAAACAGCGCTCCCCTCGCTGAGCGGCGGCCTCCTCCGGCCAGGCCGAGGGCTCGGCCGCCTATGCGTTCCCAGGGCTGGACAAGAGCGAGCCTCGGGGGCCAGGAGGAATGTGCTTGGCCCCGAGTCAGTTCCTTTAGAAAAAAACCACAGTTCTGGGGGGCCTCGCCAGGGGGACACACGTTCTGCAACCTGGCGGGTGTGGGCCACAGCGCTGGGCACCAGGGACAGCCTCCCCGGCGGGCGAAGAGCCCCACATGGCAACGCCACCGTGTTTCCAAGCAGCCCGGTTTCTAGGTGTTCCCAGGAATCCAGCTATACCAGCGGCGGCCAAGGCGCTGGCCGGGGGGCCGAGAGCTCAGTGGGCAGTGGCTGAGGAGCCCGGCCACAGGCCCCATCTGACCCCACTCCTGAGGCTGGCGTCCCGGCGGATGGGAAGGGCGGGCGGGAAGGGCTCTGGCTGGTGGCCACCGTATGGCAGGCCGGGCCTCGACGGCCACGTGACCTAGCCCTGGGCCAGCTCTCACTCGGGGCCTCGGCCATACATACATGGCTTAGCCCCAAGTGGCCCCTGAATCGGGTCTCCCTTCGCTCCTCACCCCCCGAGCCGTCTCTGCTGAGCACATAAACCCTGGCCGAGCGGCTGTGCACAGATGCCAGGACCCAGCCGATTCCTGTCACTGCGGAGATGTCCCTGTCTCCCACGCTCACCCACCTGCCCTTCCTTGGATGGCCGGGACACGGTGGCCCAGTCGATGGTGTGAGGGCTGCTGTGGGACCACGGGGGACGCCGCCCGGGACTCTGGCCCCTCCCGTCACCAAGGCCTCACTGGCTACAGCCCCGGCCACACGGGTGCCGTCCCCACCACCAGGGTGGCTCTGCTTGTTCTCCTGCTGCGCCAGAGGCAGCTCCATGGTGGCATCCAGACCCAGTGAGCAGTTGGCCCAGACCTTCCAGCCTGTGGCTCTCCAGCCAGAACCCCAGAGACACTAGAGGAAGGGTCATTCATGTTGGCCCAGGTGACAGAGAGGCTCTGTTCTCTGTCAGGCAGCCAGTCAACCGTGGCGCCCAGGCCCTGCTAGGGGTCCAACCCTCTGTGTAGCTGAGGTGCCCTGGCATTCGGCCCCTCTGGCTTGGAGGGGGATGCCAGGCCTAGGCTGTGGGGCTGAGTCCCAGGACTGGGGCGACTGGAGGAGGCCCCACGGCTGAGGGTCTGCACCTGAGCCTTCTCCAGGCCCTCGCTGCACCCCTCCTCGCTGTCCCCACAGCAGCCCCCACGCCGGGAGGAGCCTTCCGCCCAGCCCAGGCCCACCAGGCCCTGCAGCCGGCCTTGCTGGGGAGCAGCTCCTCATGGTTCAGCCACTGTGGGCCTTGACAGCTGCCCCTCAGCTCCCCTTGGCTCCCCTTGGTCCCCAAGGCCTCTGCGCCCCCGTGCTCCCTGCCCCCGTGGCTTCCTCCTTTCTAGGACATTCTCCACATCAAGGGCTGGGTCGGCCCAGCTTCAAATCCTTCTGGACCGTCCCCAGCCCCCAAGCCACCAGCCCCCTTCACATTCAGGTCCCTGGGAGGGCCCGGCTGCTCCCCAGTCCCCCACCCACTGCCACCTGCCTCTGGGGGCCCTGGGCCGAGTTCCCCCAACCCCACCTCCAGCCCTGGGCTGAGGCCTCTCGCCTCTCCAGACAGCGGCGCAACCGGCGATGGACTTGGGCCCTGTCCACCTACCTGGGTATGCTGCCGCAGCCGGCTCCTCCATTACTCTCCCCTCAGGCCTGTGGAGACAACACAGCGAGGCTCCTAAATGCCCTACCTGGGCCCCCACGACATGGCATCCCTGACCCGAACCAGGGCTAGTGGCTCCAGGGTGGATTCAGGGCCCCAGCACAGCAGAGGCCTGCAAACCCCACCTCGGGGCCATGGGCAGGACGGGGAGAGTCCTCTGGCAGCCTGCACCCAGCTCTCTGCCCCTCGGAACCGTGGGCTGCCCTGTGCAAGTCCTCTTTGTCTAAATTCTTGATGTGCTTATGGCCTTGGAGCAGGAGTGGGACCGACCACCCCATTTCCATAGGCTTTTGACAAGGCGAAGGCCTCCCAGGGTGCAGCTGAGAAGATCCTGGAGGGTGGGAAAGACCCTGAGCCCCTGAGAGACAGCAGTGCTGGAGCCTGCAGGGAGTGACTTAGGAGCGGCGGAAGTCTCAGCAAGAGGGACCAGGAGGCCTGGTGGGGGTACAGTGTCCCCTCGGAGGGACAGAGGCCCCGTGTCACCTGTCACCTGGGAGTGCCATGGCTGGGAAACGAGAGGTAGCAGTGAGGATGGGAGGGGCCCAGGGGTCCTGTCGGTGCCTCCCCGTGGAGACACTCACTGCCCTGGCTCCCTGAGGGGTGCAGCTCCTGCCCGGAGGCAGTCGCTGGGGGGGCCCACCACCCACCAGGTTTTCTGATCTGCAACAAGTGATGGGCCCGTTCCTCCTGCCTGGACAGCGCCTCAGGGCACCCACGGGCTGGGGCGGGGCCATGGCCAGGCAGGATCTGGGTCAGGGGAGCAGGTGGGCCCTGAGGATGTGGCCGTGGCCGTGGCCCCGGTGGGGAGGAGGCAGTCCCTGCACGTGAGGAAGCTGGGCTGCCCGGCAGGTGCCTCTGATGCTCCTGCTGCAGGGACGAGGGGCTGGCTCCGTGTAGACACCCACCCTCCTCCCCAGGCAGTGAGATGCACTTCGGAAATATATCTTACTTTCTTCTTTCTCTCCCCTTTCGTTCCCTTCCTTCCTTCTTTCTTTTCTTTCTTCTTTTCTTTCTCTCTTGTTCCTTCTTCCTCTCTCTCTCTCTCTCTCTGTGTGTGTCTCTCTCTCTCCTTCCTTTCTCTAGATAGAGTCTGGCTCTGTGACCCAGGCTAGAGTGCAGCAGCTCACTGCAGCCTCCAACTCCTGGGCTTGAGCAAGCAATCCCCTCGCCTTAGCCTTCCAAGGAGCTGGGACCACAGGGGTGTGCCACCATGCCCATGGGACCACAGGAGTGTGCCACCATGCCCATGGGACCACAGGAGTGTGCCACCATGCCCAGATAATTAAAAAAGATTTTAGAGACGAGGTCTCACTATGTTGCCCAGGTTGGTCTGAAACTCCTGGGCCCAGGAGAGTCCTTCCACCTCCGCTTCCCAAAGTGTGGGGATCACTGCACCTGGCCTTTGTTGATTTTATTCTTTTTTTTTTTGGCAATAGAGACAGGATCGCACTCTGTTGCCCAGGCTGGAGTGCTGTGGCCTGATCATGGCTCACTGCAGCCTCAACCTCCCAAGTAGCTGAGACTACAGGCACGTGCCACCGTGCCCAGCTAATTTTTAAATTTTTTTGTGTGGGGATGGGGTCTCACTATGTTGCCCAGGCTGGTCTCAAACTCCTGGGCTCAAATGATCCTCCCACCTCGGCTTCCTAAAGTGTTGGGATTACTGGCACGAGCCACCGCGCCCAGCTGAGATGTTCTTTCTGGGTGAAGCCCCAGGTGCACCAGGCTGGGCTGTGTCCGGAATCACCCATCCAATGGGCCTGGGGAAGCCTGCTGGGCTGGCACCGTCCCGCGGCCTCCTCCCGCCGCCCTGCCCGCTGTGGCTGGCCAGTTCCTGTCATTCGTGGCTCAAGGGGGTCAACAGCCCACCCAGAGCTGGGAGAGATCCAAGGGCTCCTTGACTCTCCAGGTTCCTACCCGTCGACAAACTTAAATCCTACAGGCAGCAACTGGGTGAAAAAGAATGAAAGACAAGACTTTGAAATGACTTCATTTTGAGTGGGGAGAATAGGCTTTGCCGGACCCCAGGACCCACGTAAGACACAGGGGTGCGGGCGAGGAGGGGAAGCGGGGTACATAATTCAGCACTGAGAAGAACTAGTCTGCCAGGCTGCCAGCCTTAGAGAAAGAAGCAGGATTACAGGAATCCTGAGAGTTTTTACAGAACCCCCAGGGCTTTGAGAAAACAGGGGCAGAGCCAGCAAGGAGCTCGGGAGTCTCGGCCTAGGGAGGAGGCGGTGCGGATTCACAGGCATCGGGGCCCCACAGATGGTGAGCAGGCCCGAGGCCAGTGTCCGCAGAGACCGCACATGGGGAGGTGGTGCGGGAGCCCTGGGCAGTGGACTGGTAGGGCGTCTGGGAACCCACTGCGTGCCTGGGACTGCACCTTCATGCGGGTGCCGGCCCCTCACTCCTGTCCCTCATGCGCTGGCCATGACGGCCCTGGCACTGGCTGCCCTCTGCAGGCCCCAGTAGATCTGCACCACCCCGGCACCATCTCCTGCCAGTTCTGCCCGAGGCAGCAGCTGCCACCACCGCACAGACACATCCTGCTCCCTCCTGACCTTCGGAGGCCTGGCCCGGCATCGGCCTGGCAGTCTCGGCCTCCCCGTCAGGGTTGGTGTCTGGGGACCAGGGTGAAGACACAGCAGCCCGGGCCTCACCCAGAGTCTGCGTGTGGCTGTTCTGCAGTGCTGAACGTCTGAGGCCTGTGTTGCCCCCACAGACTCGTGCTGTGGACACACCGGCGCCCACACAGAAACACAGAGACAGAAACACAGAAACACACAGAAACAAACACAGAAACACAGAAACACACAAACACAGAAACACAGAGAAACACAGAAACACACAGAAACACAGAAACA